>NW_008237239.1:12485079-12499958 GCF_000691975.1 Corvus brachyrhynchos | reverse complement strand
GGCGCCCGCGGGCCCGGAGCAGCCGGCGCTTCCCTGCGCACAGCCCGGCACCTGCCCGACCCCCAGATCCGTGCCCCCTGCACGCCGCTCCAAACAGGCTTTTTCCCTCTTCCCCTTTGGCCCCGTAACCAAGTGTTTTCCCGCCGTGTGCAAAACCGCTGTTTGCCACTCTAAAAGAGCCATTTCGGCCTTTTCCTGAAATATTTTGCATCCTCACGTAAGGGCACGTGACCTAATCAGATAAATGCAATCAAAATTGAAAAAATAGAGAAACGTTTGTCAATTAATTTTTTTTTAAATTTATCAGAAGAATAAAAGCTTTCACAAAAATAGTATTTAAAGAATAAATAATAATACCCCAACTGAAATTTAGTCAATTATCTCAATAGATTATGTAGTATCCTCTGTGTTTATCAAGGTTAGGAGCCCAATTCACAAGCAGTGGAAGTCACCGTGGCATTTGATTTCAGCTGAATTATGTTTGCCATGGAACTAGCTCTAATCTTTAATTGACTTCTGGTTTATAAATTAATTATCTTACTTTGTTCATACTATTACATTCTTACATCGCACATTCCTCACTACTATATACCTTTAAAATCAGTTCCAGTCTAACCTTTTCTACACAATGGCTTGGTTAAAATAAGGCCTTCCATTAGAATGTCTACAACTACCTTTTTAAGGCAGTTAGAAATAAAGATATTCAGTAGGCTTAGTTTCAAGTTTTCTTTTTCTTGGTCAGAAAGAACTGAAACAAAGTTGACAATGTTAAATGAAAATGAAAATTTAATTGCAACTTGATCAGCATTAAGTTTTCTGCTCTATTTTAACATCTTTTGAGGTAAGCTGATACTTTAATAGGAACAGATTGTGGGCTTCTTGTAAATGCTAAAATGATTGTTATGGACAGAAAACCACAGGAAAAATCCTTCAGGAAATCCTAGAGAGATATCAGACTGTTTTCTCATGTGTGGTATCAGTCTGTAGCTTGTAAAGTTGAAGAATTTAGTTTTTACTAAATTGTAAAAATGGTATTTTTCATTGGGTTTTATGACAGATTACATTGTGGTTTTTACTAATATGCATAAATTATCATTCATTTGCCACTCAAACCTTTGCTGGCTTTGTCAAAAAAAAAAAAAAAGCAGGGATATAATTTCTGGCCACAAGCATGTAATCTGATAGAAGCTCCCATGTTTATTTGTGTAGGTAAGTGTTTGTAGTAAGAGGTCTGAATTTCAGTGATAGAAATCCCATGCAAAAGCAATGGGATCTAAGTTTTTCCCCATGTAAACAGTCATTATTCTCACAGCTGTGCAAAAGCTGTGTTCCAGGATGCTCCTAAGGAAAGGTTTGATTCTCTTTCTGTTAGTCATTTGGAATGCTGCCACTGACTGCAGATGAAACCATTTACAAGATTGACATGCACTGCATGTTTTCTCTGGGTCAAAGCTTGGGTTGGGCCTACATCAGACTCTGCATGCTTTGTTTCAGCGGTGTGTCCACATTCCATACCCCAAACCAGGCCTCTCTACCCCAACAATGTGCACACCTCTGCTGAGCAAAGTACATTATATATTGGGAAGGGCAGCAAACCACAAGCGGGAGTTTATTATGAGATTGCACCCAGCTGTTGCTTTATAATTCACAGGCAAACCTGAAGTTTGAGAATACAGTTGTGGCCTGCTCTGCTCCTGGGAAGTTTTTAGGAAAAGCCTCCCCTCCCAGGTGCAGCTAATGCTTCCTCTTCCCAGAGGGCTGGTACCAATGAGTGCTGTTCTCAGCTGAGAAAGCACAACCCGTGACACATCCTCCTGCAAAGGCCAGAGCCTCACAGCAGAAACGCTTTTTCTCCTCTCCATTCCTGGGAGGCAGGAGGCATTAATCTCTTCCTGAACATGCTTTTAGTTGTTGTTTCCCAGAAGCAGATCAGATTTACTTTTTTTAATGCGATCTGCATTCTGAATCACTCTGAGAGTAAATGGTACTTGCTACCTCCATGTTGAAATATTAGAGCTAACAAAATATAGCAAGGAACCAAAGTAGGGGATTAAACTCACAGATGCTTAATTAGGAGCATTAAATAGAGTTATATTTTTAATATTGAGCTAGTTTAAATATTGATTATTGATGCACTTGAGAACAGATGTGCCTAGATAATAATTGTAAATAGAACTAGTAATAAAAATACCTTTTCTTATGGCATGAAGATTATCTTATGAATTTCATAAATGAACAAACAGGCAAGACAGAAAACCAGAGATCAGGAAGAAAGTGCTTTCTCAGAAATCTACATATTTCTAAGGATTTTCTTAGGTTTTTCCTAGTTTTCCATACAGAAGTTCTGGATTTCTCTATGAATTTTAATTGTTACAGTTGAATAATGGTGAAGGCAATCAGATCATTTCTGTCTTTGAGAGAAAGATGGATGATTTATTTGAACACAGTTCTATTTCACCTTTCCTGTTACTACGAACATATTCCCTGAATAATTATGAGCACTGTAATGCTGTGTGTGTAATCCATCTCCAAGTCAGTATATACAATTTACAAAGAGGATAATTAAATTCTCTAAAGAACACTGGTGTTTGAACAAAGTCACAAAATAGACTTTGAAATGCAGACCTATTTCTCCTGCTCACTCAACCACCAGCTTACAGAGCTGCAGTAGGATGCACAGTCTGATGTAGTCCAGAAAACTTGAAATTGCAGTTTACGTCTGCTGTTGCAACGGGCTGTATCCTTGTGTAACTGTTAGTACTGGCACATGCCAAAAAGAGCTTCAAAACATTAAATGTGACAATCATGAAGTTCAAAAGCTTTGAAACAGAATCAGCATATAGATTTATATTAGGAAGAATAGCTATTCCCAGTGTGTTTTCTTCTGTTTGCACAACACTCAGAATATATTTACTAAGTAGATAATTACACTTTTCTAAACAGGTGCATTTTCCCACCTGCTGCAAAGCTATGTCCAAACATAGTCTGTGCTGTCATAAACCACCCATTTCCTAGTGTCAGCCTAGAAAACATTACCAATGAAGAAACAAGGTTCAGCTCAACTTCCCTCCCTATACTTTGTATTCCCTTAGGATTCTTGCTACAATACTTCTCAGCCCATACATAATTTTTGCTTCAAAAAGCAACACCCATTTCTTTTATAAGCCATCTGCTCAGCGTGTTAGCAAAATCCATGCAACAGCTTCCCAGCAGCACCAACACCTGCTAACGGGATGGTGTTTCAGGCAGATACTGCCAGCCTGTCACAGCTTCTTATCTCCTCTCTCTCTAATCTTCAGAGTACTGTCTGGGATTATCTCCTGGAAATCAAATGCCTAGCAAGATGGCTTGTTACTTTTTTATGTATCAGCAAACATGAACTTGATTGAGTTCATTAGTGCTGTAAATATCTTTTATTATACAGATCAATGTGAATTTACAAGCTATAACAGTAGGATATTGACATAATGTAGCATTTCATATACAATAACTTTTTATAGGCCTCATCACTCCAAACACACTCTGGTTGCAACTCAGTACTGATGTAAGCAGATACTGTAACACCAAGGCTATCCACAGACTACAGTCAATTATCCTCAAGCTTAATGATGTTCCTTTGGTTCAGGCATGTTTTTGAACAACTTTAAGATAGGAACACTTCTATTTTTAACCTCACAAAATATCATTTTGGAGCATCTGTATCTGTTTAGTAATCGAAGCTTGGAGGTTCTTCTTCAAATATCTTCCAGTTTCCATCTGCTGTCTGCCTCTGTTTAAGAAAGGAAGAGTCCCAGAATTTTGGCAGTTTGAAGAGACGTTTCCTTTGGTTGAGCAGCCATGAAGAAAAAAATTATTCTGCTGTATGAAAGTTGTAAGATCAAATGAGGCATAAGTTAAAGGAAAGTGGAAACTTATATCTGCTGGTCAACTAAGTTAATATGGTCATTCAGTAAATAAAACCAGTTTTCATAAATATTCACAAACTGGGGCAAGTTCATACAATCCTACTAAATACTTACGCTGTTGCTGGCATGCAGGCCTAAGTAGAAAGAGGAGTGTGAGCTGCTCCTCCTTTGCAGTTGGACATAGCAATGAAATCATTATTTTAAGCAATATGGTCAAATATGAGAAAAGTGGGCATGAGACTTCCACCCCAGCAAAGTTGTGCTTTTCCCCATGCAGGTAGTATGTCCTTTGACAGTGTAAAAGTTCTCAGTATCTGTTCAACCCATACCTTATCAGGTGTAAGTGGAAATTAATCCATACAGGTTTGTTGAAATAAATCTGAAGTGATTGGCTCATTACTTTGACGTATTGTAATGCGACAACTCTCGGGTGTTATATTAATATCACCATAGCCATTTTTAAGATAGATAATTGGTGTCTAAACTTTATGGCCTAAAGAAGCTCTCAATCTTTTGAAGATGTTGATTCAGTTGACAGAAAAGTCTCATTTATTTTCATTATTATGGTCTCCTGATGCTTTTTTAAATTTGAATTTCACCTGAGAGGAAAAGAAATCATTCTGCATAAGATACTAGAATTTGTTTGGATAGGGTAATACACCTCATAAACAAAACTTTTATTCACACCATATAAAAGAGTTACTCTCCCTATGTTCCTAACAGGTAAAAATGATGCATTTCTATTAAAGCAATGGATACAGATTCAAATGTATTCCAAGGCCACTGGTTCAACGTCATATCGGGCAATGAATTTGTGCCTACCAGATGAGTATATTGTCAAAAAACACACAGGAGATAGTGATCTGAAATATGTACAAGGCTAAGAAAAATCTATTGTCAACATTTATCTAATTTACTTCACACTTTGTGTACTGCTTGTAATATGATGTCTGGAGTCCCTGGCTGAATGAAGTACCCAAGTCCTCCCAGGTCCCATTCACATGCTCAATAGATTAGATGTCAGGGTGTTATAAGATTTTGCATATTTAATATTTATTAATGTATGCCTTTCAATATTTCTTAATATGAAGTAGGATTTTTAAACAGTACCTTCAGAATTTGTGTTCTGCAGAGCATTCCTACAGTAGAGATAACAAGTAAAACCATTTACAAAGTATTTGTTCTAAACACAAGTACATTACAGTAGCTAAACTACAAAAAACATATCACAGAAACACAATACTTTTCATATGAAAAGGATTATTGAAGAGTTGATTTTTGCTTAAATAGAATAAAACCTGTATGCATAATAATATGAAGTTTGGATTACATTAGTATGCACTATTAAAACACTGAAATACTTCCGTTCCTTAATATTTCTACACACAAATTTCTCAAAAATACCCCTAGGTTAGATGACAACCTCCTTGTTTGGGTTACTGTTGTACCTCAAGGCAGTTTCCAAATGTGTGGGTAACAATTTTTAGCTTGCTGGGGAAAGCATATTTCTTTTATACAACTCTAAGTTAATTTTGCAATGGTGACAGACACTTTTTAATGACAACGATGGAACTAGAGAATCCTTTTAGATTTTTTTTAAAGTAGAATACTTAGCCTTCTTTACAAGGGGATTGATAGAGGTATCTGTATCATGTGATACACTGAAGAAGGGATAAAATATTTCCATATTCATAAACATTTCATTACTAGGTAGGTGTTTGAGACACCCCAACATAGTAGGATGACATTAGAATCCATACTGACTTCTCTAGGGCAGTGAGACAAAGAAATCTCATTAAACAGAAGAAAAATCTTCCTAATACCAATACTACAGGATACACTGGGCTGCAAAATGCCAAGATATCTTACTACATGTACTGAATTCTGATCTATCAGGGCTTAAGTAGTTGTACACAATGTCAGATGCTCAGGTGCCTCTACAATGCAATTCTATTTCCTGGAGTGCCCCTTAGCCAGGCAAGGTGAGCAGCTTGAAGGGAGCACACGTTCTTTCTTGCCCACTCAAGCCAAGATGTCACAGATTAATAGAAGCGGTAAGATACTTCTGCAGAGAGAAGATAGAAATCACTGTGGTGGGGATAAAGACTGTCTAGCCATGTGCTTTTATTGGAATAGTTAAGTCTAAAATTACAGTATCCTCTTTTGCAACATGTAATAAATCCTACCAAATCTGAGTTTGTGCCACATGGCACAAAGTATAGCAGGATCAGAAGCTACTGAGATGGGTTAGCTCTCTACACAAGAAATACAGAACATAAGAAGACACAGACAGAAGGTACTCACTGAATCTGGGATATGTGCAGCAGTCTCAGTCTTCTGCAAATTAGATGAACTTTTAAGGATTCAGATTTATATTATAAAGATGCAACATATCAGGAGGCAGCAAGAGCAGGGTTTCTTGCTAAGAGAACATGAGCCAAGAGAGCTCCCACAACCAAGAGCAGCCCCAGCCCCAAACAAGGCAGACCCGGAGAAGTGGACAGACCCAACCAAGAATCATATCCTGAGGCAGTATCACAGTGACAAGGCAGATCCAAGGTCAGGCCAGGAAGTCAGTCAATAGACAAGGATAAGGTCCAGCAGTTACCCAGCAGATCCATTACAAAACCAGGAGTGAATGCAAGCTGAGGAGCTCCGTGAGCCATAGCCATGTTCTGATGGTACAGGTGACCAGCGCTCCTCCAGTGTAGCTACAGCAGTAACTGTGAACTCAAGGCTGACCTTAAATAGAGCTCCTGAGCCCATGGCTGGGGGAGGTCCCAGTTGAGGCTTCTCAGCACCTTTAACACGTATTAGTGCCCTCAGTGCCCTGACACAACAGGATTTAGAGGAACCTGGAATTTTATTTATTTATTTTATTTGAAATTCTGTAGTAGAGATTGTAGAACTTTTCCTTTTGTGTTATCTTTCACAAGGAACTTTTGTACAGTATATCTCATATTAACCACTATTTGTCTGAATAGGCATATGAAGTCTAGAACTTCCCTGTTCAGAATAGAGTTTTGTTTGCCCTTTCAATCAAATCTTGCTTGCTATTTGCAAATGGAATTTCTGGTTCTAGAAAAGGTAAACAACATAAGGGTTAACTTGCAGGACAACTAAGAATAATCTGACACAGGTAACATTTTCTACGGACTGAATAATATCTACTTGCTCTTGTTCTGTAATATTTAGAGACTGAAAATTTGTCTCTATTGTGTAGCATTCACCAACAGGAACTATTAACAAAGATTATAAAATAAACTGAAATGTGTGGAGTGAGGATTTGTGGAAGCACACTATGAACTGATCTCAATGGAGAATGCAAATTTCCATGCACAAAATAACTCATGTCTCAAAACCTGTTTTATCCCTCCTTAAGATAATGAGTAGGATGCAAATGTAGAAGAGATAGCCTGATATTAACCTTCATGTCTTTAAAGCACGGTGCTTCTGTTAAAAATAAGAATTTTGCCACCAGTGATCCAGAGCAGACAGTGGCAGATTATGGGTTTGCTACAATCCAAGTCCTATCCTACTCCTATGTCAGACTAAAAGTCTACTGCAATACAGTGAGTAGAATAGAAGAGAAATAATATGTCACATTTTGTAAAAAGTGCAGTGGAATCAGCAGCTCCATGAAGATTTGACAAGATTCTACCATTCAAAGGTCCAGCCACGGTAACAGAGGATTAAAATTGTCATTCAATTTAATTATTCTGCATTTTACCCTGTTTTGATTCAGGTATATTTTCTGGTTACTTTGTTCTTATTTTAAAGACTATGTAAGACTTAAGATTGTATTAATTTGGATTACATAAACAATAATTGCTTTATATTCCTTTTCCTCCCTCAGTAAAATGAAGGCAAGGATGACTTTCACAGGATTCAACCTGTCATATATGAAATGGAGTGTTGGCCTTTGCATATTAAGTGTTTCAACTTTTAATTGTTAATTGTTTAATTATTGCTTATTCAAATTACCCATCACCCCAGTTGAGAGTTATTAAGTTCCAAAGTTATTCCCCTGATTAATTGATTAAAGAGTGTTTTACATAATTCCTCATTAAAAATCCCTTGTTAATAAAGTTCCACAAGTTTGTTCCCCTCTTTAGTCCCTAAAAAGTGTAAAAACCCACAATGTCTTAATTCCTGTATGTGTCCAAGTTAATTACCCTGTTTTTAAGAGTTCTCTGAAATACTTATAGCCCAGTTTTAGACCTTTTACCAAGTGTTCTTAACCTTTGTAAGTTTTGAGTGAGTTTTGAGCTTTGCCAAAAAGCAGACCACCTAACTGACAGGGAGCTATCTTTAGAACCGGGCCCTTGGCCTGCAACTCAGCACCACGGCTACCTGGGATGTTAATGAGGACTTTTCCCGCCCTTGGAGCCGATGACATTTTTCCACGAGACAGCAGCGAGCCATTGGCAGCCTGAGATTACCTCACCTCAAGACACCACCAATCGTCCAGGACCATGGGGGCTGGGCAGTGGGCGGTCATGGGCGGGACCCAGACTCTATAAAACTGCTGGACACCCGCTCAGAGGTGCCATTTTCACCTCACATTAAGTACTGGGGAGCCTCGGTGCTGGGAGCACAGGCCTCTACCTCTTTCAAAAGGCAGTTTAACCATTCGGGCTTTGGGCTAGCTGAAGTCACCCCAGCATTGTAAGGTCTCTGCCTTGGGACTTCTGAGCCGCTTCGGCCAACAAGGTCTCTAATCACTGCAGACCCGGGGGTTTTTTTGGCTTTATAATTCTTTTGTACTTGCAATTTTTTTTTGCTGATTGTTCTTAATTATTTTAATTAAGAACCAAGAGTTGTCTCATTCCTTACAAACCAAAAGTTCTAAATAACTTAATATTAATTTTTGAGATTCAGTTAGCGTAATAAAGCTACAACTTCTGACTTTTTTCATCATCTAATCACAAACCCAAAGATTTTACATATGAAATTATGTAAGTTTTTCATAGCTAAAGTTTAAGAGGTGTATTTTTATATCGAGTATAAGTTACAGAGCTATCATGTCAACACAAACCAAATGGAGATTTTCATCTTAAACATTAGGGATAAAAAATGGAGTTCAAAGTAAGTTGTTTATCTATGACCAAGTTCACCTATGACCAAGTTCGCCTGTCTAGATATCTCCCACAGACAGCAATGATTTTATAGACAACATGAAGGATATCTAGGAATAAATAATATTTTAAATCTGGAAAACCAGTAATGTAATAACTTTCTATAATTACTTTTAACAATAACATACAACAGTAATACTAATAATTTTCTGAAGCAACTAGTTGTATTGAAACACTGTCAGGAGAGGAGACATTTTAAAACAGTAGCTGGGGAAAAAAACCAGTTCTGAATTATCAGGGACACAGAACTGCCAGATTGTTTTCTTGTTTTGATTTTTTTTGTTTGTTTTTATTTCTTCAGAAATCTGTGTAAGATAGAACCTGCTGTCTCATTAAAAGCTTTGAAATATTTATCAGCTAACAAATATTTAACCCCTCTATTTATCATATCTAATGGAAACTCATATTGCAAATGGTAACTTTTTCACCATTATTTGAATTTCCCTGGTACTTTTAATTAGCTTTCTTATAGGCTTTTCACCTTTCTAAAGCCATCACCTCAAAAGGTACAAAAATATATTTTCAAAAAAAAGGGTAAGTTGAGTTGTAACTTTTGTATAGTCAAAGTATTCTTTCTCATATTCTTCTTTCATTACATATAAATATTTAATCAGTGTATATTTATGTCACAACAGAAAGCAATAAAGAAAACAAGAAAAAAGCTGCTGCCAGGAAACATGCTTATTTTTTCCGTATATCACAAATTAAAACAGACTATAAGAGCGTGAAACATTCAAAAAGAAATGTGCAAAACAAGTCTGTGAAAAAATGTGTGTCTGCTCATATAGGTAAGGCTACACTGGATCTGTCTGTCCCCAAATGACCTCATTTTTCCTCAAGGTCCCCAGCTTTTCGAAGACCACACTGATGTTTACAGGGGTTGTCTAGGCAACCAGATAAAACAGAGATTTAAAGGGGCCTGCCCTGTCTGTGCTGTGGACTCCAAACTCACCTCAAGGAAAGGAGTCCTACCTGTGGAGAAATACAGCCTGGGGCAGGAGAATCCTCCAAATTTTAGCAAATCCTTTGCTACAACTGTTTGTTATAGCAAAGAAACAAAAGACTACTACAATTATGCTTTACATAGACATGGTGAGTTTTGATTCAGACTATGGATTGTAATTTTTTTGACTGTAAATTTACATTTCCTTATGACCTCATGGGATTTTTATGTCCAAGAAGTGACAGTGACGACATTATTGAGTGACTATGATGAATTATTTCAATTATTGTAGAAAACAGAGACCCCATTCAAAATTAGGTCTCCATTGTGATGCAGCTGTACAAACATATATTAAAAGCCTGTGTCTGGACCAGAAGTCTGCAAATTACTCCACTCAGAGTCATCAGGAAAAAGACAGCAGCACACATGGAGCACACACAGGGAGGGATGAACCTGGACAGTGTGTGTATTGCCAAGATTTTAACAAACTCAAAGTTTCTCCTAATCATAAGCAACACTTTTTCTCTCCAAATGAGATAGGTTAGCATCTCCTCCTATTTTCTTTCTTAAAAGGCCATAGCGCATATTTTCCTGTTGCATGAGGCAAGTTCTACAATTCTTCCACAATTATTTTATCTTTTCTCCTTTCTTCTCACATGTGTGTGCTCCAATTCTCCTTTTCTTCTCTCTACCATTTTCAAATGTTCTCTTCTGTCCTGCAGCATTTCATTCCTTCACCATGCTCTCCATGGCAGGGTGAAGCTTCCCCTCGCCAAGGGATCCTGCTGCTCTGCTTGTACTTCCTCCAGCCTTTCTCCTCCCTCCTTCTTTGAAATCCCAGCTGCCATGGAAATCCTTCTCTCCAACACTACTGAACTTTCAGAAGCCTTTTACTTCTAACTGTCTAACTGTAAAGCTTGTGGATGAAAAAGCACTCTATAAATGGTAAGTATTGGTATTGATCGTGTTATTAATATTTGCATGTTAAAGGGTCACTATACAAACCATTTAGCTTCCCCTTCAAACAGACAATTAATTGAAAAAGAATATTCCTCCCCTGTCATCCAGAGGGAAAGTGAACTTTAAACTGAAGCAGAGCAATTGCAACCTGGATTTAGCATTTCTAAGAAATTACAGGCATCAGTTATTTACCCAAAACCCATTTCTAACATGTCTTTTGTGCCTATTCAATATACTATCCTATGCTAATTTTGAGGAATGGATATGGCCAGTTATACTCTTGTCTCTTCAATAAATGTATGCAATGTTATTGCAGGAATGAAAAAGAAGATGCAAGAGACATATGCTTTGAGATAGTTTGTGAGGAGTAACAGGCACAAAGCTAGAAAACACACCCAGGTCCAGTGTTGCAAGTAAAATCCTGATGTCACTGATGGTAAAACTTCATTTGAGTATGAAGAACTCAAGATTGCATTTAAGACTTCAGAAAAAATAGTTTCTCATCAGCAATGGCTTTTATGGCCTTTGCCCCTGCTTGTGTGTGCTCAGGGGATCAGAAATCGGGTTTGTCTTTTCAGTAATGATGAGGAAAGGCCCTGACTGATTTAGACATGCCTTCATTTCTGTTCAACACTATCAGTGAAAATTAAGACCTAATATACCAAATATTTGGAGGAGGCAAGGGATGCCAAACACCACCAAACTGTGCTGCTGAATTCCATTAGTTTTGTGAACTCTTACAAAATAACAATTCCAGTAGTAAATCTGCAGTCCAGTGAATGGAAAGAGCAAGTAAATGGAATAGGGTGGCAGAGAGAATGAACGTAGGCTAAAAGGGATAGAAAAGAGGGAAAAGCAGAGTGTGAAACTGAAGGCATGTAAAGCCTTTGGAGTATAGAAATAACATTTTTTGGGGAAGGAATGGAAATACTTTTTTTTATCCATATTAAAGAAGTAAAACTAGGAGGAACAAAAAAACACCTGATTAAATCACAGGATAACTTTTACTGTGATAAAGTAGATGGAAGGGAAGATTTCTGAGGAGAGATATCAAAGGACAAGCTTTGATATCTAGCTGCTTCAAGTGATCAACACATATAATGCCATCACCTCTGAGTTAAAATGTTGTATCTGAGCATAACAAATAAATGCAGATGTTATCCCCAAAATGGTCAGATTTCTATACATCCTCTGTTAGAGACCTTGATTGATTCATTTTACCTTGAAAGGAATTTGAAAGGAATTACAGCATCGGAAATGAGAAATGCTTGAGGATAATTTTTATACATAGACATTTCTTGGCTAAAAAATTACTTGGGAATGCATCTGCTCTTTGCACAAAAAGGAATGGAGTTCTTTCTTGTAAATGTAATGGTTAAAATCATAATACTTAATAGCAATTTGAAAGCCCTGTCTTTCACATTCATGTGCAAAACCTGTATTTCACATGGTTACCATCTTTTTAAATGGATTTAAAAAATAAAAGCTTCACTGGAAGCACTGCATTTATTTCAGCTATTATTAGAGAATTACCTCTATATTTCAGATGTGAAACTGAGTTTAGAGAAAACCAGCTTGGACTAAATGCAAATAGAAGTCAAAGTTCTCTGTTTCATGAAATTAAAACAATGCTTGAAAACACTCAACTTCTCTTTCTTGGTGAATCAGCCATACATCTATCAAATATACAGAACATCTACTAATATCAAAGCTTTGTCTGACAATGGCTTCTCAGACTCTGGAGTTGAGAGGAAAAGACTTTTACATTGACATTTGTATTACAACCACTTGAAATAACCACTTCTTCTTTGTACTAATGAGAATTAATAAGTTCTTCTTGGCTTGCACCATAGATATTTCTCCTTTTAGCTCTGTGAGTCAAAGACAAACCAAAAGAAATCCAAAAATAGTAAATAAACTTTATAAGCTGGTTTTTTTTGGTTGCTTTTTTTCATATGCAAAGTGGCTTTTACTCTTTGTTCCTTGCATGGATTTTTTTTTCAATAGATTCACACCTATGAATATGACACCATAATTGTTTTTTCTTATTATTTCTCCTAATGAAAGGCTACTGGTCTAAATGTTCTTTTAGAGATTTAGCTTTCTGGCTTGTAAGTGTGAAGAAAAGGCACTGCAGACATATGATTGAAGAACATCTACTGAAACCCTCTGAGCCTGGAATGACTCCTCATTCATGGCACTAGCAAAAAAAAAAAAAAGAAAAAAAAATACCCTGAGAAGAAATTGAAGCATTTAAAGACTCATACTCTGGAAATACCAGAAACTACTGGAAAAGAAGGCAAGAACACTTCAGTGTACATCTGGAAGCAGTAAGTGTTATTTAAAAGCAAGTCTATCAGAAGGAGGTTTTCCTTCTGAAAATAGCAAGTGCTGATGCACTTGGCATATTTAACACTTCTCGGCAATCCAAGAAACGGAGGATATTCATAGAGCTGTTACAAAAAAATGAGGCATATTGCATTCTAAATTAAAATGAAGCATATTGACATTATATGCTTTGGTCCTGAATGTTTAAAAGTATTTTTTACTGTATAAGATTGGGGTGACAATTTTATCTGCTAGAGGTGTACAATAAAGCATGGCATTAGCCTGCCATAGGTAAGATCGATTGAAGATTCGTAGATTAAAAAAAAAATTTAAAAACCCTTCCAGCTTAAAAAAGCCACTGGTTTTTAACAGAAAGTGGAGCAAATAATACAGAAATAGACGTCTGGGAGAAGCAGACTCCAGATGAGACAATTTAGAATCTGCCAAGAAACTAGTACTTGAGTGAGTGTTGGACTGGACAGTGCCTTGGAACCTTAGATATTACCAAGAGCTGAAAATACCATAAGACAAAGATATTAGAGGCAGAAAAACACACAGAGCTTGAATTCCTGAGCAAGAAATAACAACAAAAATAAAGCAGATGGAAGAAGCTGAACATTAAGCAAAAGCTTGTATTAATTTGTCTTCAAGTGCCAGGGAACCATGAACAAACTGCATGTTGCTGCCTTGGATGATTGGGTTTTTTTAGAAAAAAACGCAGCAAAAGATGGCATGTGCAGAAGAAATAATAAACATAAGAGCAAATGGGATGTATTACCTTCAGTTAGGCGTATATGTACAGCTCCCAGTATTTCTAGGAACTGTGCTGTAACTCTGAGATAAAAACAGCAGGCTGTAGAAGGATAAAGAGGTAAAATTACAGGTTTATGAAAGTGATTTTTTTTTCTGTTTAAAAAATGTGCTTCTAGAAATAAATAATAAACCAAGTTTAGTGTAGTGGTTTGGTCCAAAATACTCATTACTGTTTATCTGCTGTGAGATAAGAATTAGGAGAAATGCAAAGCAGGCACCAAACTTGAAAGAATATAAAGAAGTTTATTAACAGACCTAAAAGAAGAAAAAAAAATTATACCACCTTCAGAACTCTCCTCCTCCCCCCACCTTCCTCCCTTCTCCCACTGACAATGTGAAAAGACAACCCTTAAGATGTTCAGTCAGTTTACCACTTCCATAATAACCTTGTTCAGTCCATTTAGAAAGAGAAGTCTCTTCTTGCTCATGCTATGAAAACATTATCACAACGAGACAGCCGCCCACTTCCAAATATTGTTCAGTCCATTTAGGAAGAGGAGTCTCTCTGCCTGCGTGTGAGTCCTTTCCCCCGACTTGCAGCTTTTCCCGCAACTGCTTTCGAGGGTCCACTCTTGAAGTTTTTTGGGGTACAATTTTAAGGTTGAGCCGTTCAGAAACAAAAACAGAGGCCCTTCTCCTTCCCTGGGAGCAAAGGGTCTTCATCATCTTCATCTTTAGGACTATCTCTGGGAGCATCTCTACGGACTGAGGTTTTCTCCTTTCCCGTTTGGAGCAAAAGTCCTCATCTGGTTCATCTCTCCCTGTCCAAACTTCTCATGTTCCCGTTTGGAG
>NW_008237239.1:12479040-12484670 GCF_000691975.1 Corvus brachyrhynchos | reverse complement strand
TGGCTCAGGGAGGGCGGTGGCCCGCCCCGGCCTGGCCCAAGCAGGGCCTGGGCCGGGCCCACTGGGCCCTGCTCGGGCCCTGCAGCCACCTGTGCCAGCGCCGGAAACAAGAGAGAGCTTGGAGGGGGAGTTTGCCTATTCTTAAATGTGGATCACAGAGGTGATCACAACTTTAAGTGGCTTAGAGAATTGTCCATATTCAAACTGGCCAGCTGATAGGTTCTATCAGTTCCCAGAGGAAACTGTAAGCACCCCTTAGCAAGGACATCCCTTCCGGGACTATGCTTGCTAACCTATGACACCAGGAAAACCATCTTAGACCGTTTTCCTATTTTTAGATGGCACTACTAAAGATAATATAGCAGGCCAGCTGATTATGCATTAAGAACCTTTTTAGCTAGACTTCTTTAACCAATACAGTGATATGTGACTGTGGGACACAATTTACAGGACATACATTTGAGCAGAATACAGTGAAGCCTAGATTTAGATGTGAGACTACTAGTTCCTCGACAATCCTCACTTATTGCATGCAGAATGTGTACAAAAGCTTGCTGAACTCTTTGAACTTTCCTAGCTAGAATTAAAATGACCTTCAGTTAACCTGGCATATTTCACTTCCAGAGTTAGGCTAAACTGAGTTAAGGTCATTTTTAATTCTGAAGAAAAATAGATACTGAAGCATTTAATATAGCTTAGTCTACTTTAAATTAACAGTTGTAATTAACTTGGAGATCTCTGTAGAAAAGACCTAAAAAGATAAATTAAAAACACCACTATTTTTGTTTTTTGTTTTTAATCTTCTTAATTCTGTAGAAGGTGATTCAGAGTCTTAATATACAGTAAGAACAAACATCAGTACAATATTGATTACCTCTCAATTATGGTAAACGTGCAAATAATTGTCAACTACCTATACAGTTTTTTAAAGAGCTATGCATTTTTAAATAACTTTGACTAAAGTACTACTTCTATAATCTGTGGGCGTAAACTAGAATCAAGTGTCAGACAAGTATACCATCAACTTTGTGTTTCATTCCTTCTATAGTTCATGTGCAGCAATACAAATATGTTGCTAAACTATTAAAAATACAAGAAAAAAGTGTGATTTTTTTGTTTGTTTTCCTCTACACAATATGTACAAAATCGACTTTTCAGAAGTGCAGCAAATCAAGATAATATAAAATATCTTACAAGGAGTTTTTTTAAATGAGCTGATGGCAGCCAGATACCCACAAAAGATCACAAAGCCACTTACAGAGACAAGTCAGTATGAATTTTCCATAACAGTAATTAGCAATTTCTTCTGAATCACAAATTTACAGGAGTATATTCTACAAATACAGAATGATCTGCAGAACAATTATAAGCAACTGAAAAAAGTACTGCTTGGCTGATAGCAAGAGACTACACCCACTCTGCCAAATGATTGTAGGAGATAAAGGCCAAGAACTGAGTAGCTGGACTTGCCCATTAAGGCAGTCTGTAGCTTATCTCTGAGAAAAACATGTCTATTCTGCAGGACATTGACCTCAAAACAGCACTTGTCACCTCCTGTGAAATAGTATGTAGCCACTATCCACAGAAAATTTGATCAAATGCACTCTTGTCAGGGGCAATACTGACAGCAAAGGCATAGAACCTGTTTTGTTAAATTAGGTCTGAAACATCCGAAAAAACCCCCACCTTGCAACTGTATGGCTCTTGAGATGCTTATGGTGAACCATAGTTAAAAATCAATAAGGGAATATATAAATTCTTTGCTTTTATGTTTACATGGGTGTTTTGTGATTAGTGGCTCTCTTGGGAAATATTTAGGAAACATCTACTGCCAAGAAGGGTGGCAGTGGTGAAGTGTTGGCTGCTGATGTAAACTTCCTTTGGAGCTTTTTGCTTTAAGTCTACCTAGTCACACTGAAGGTAGCCCAAATTGGCCTTAATTAAGACTCCCTCCAAACTAAAATGTCCCTCAAAATTGTAACATCAATGGTGTGCCAAACACTTCTCTGAAGTTCCAGATTTCTTTTGGATTCACAATTGAAGGGCATCAGAGAACACTTTTCAGGAGATCTGGCAGAGTAAGTTCTTGGCCAAGTTTCATTGTGGATTCAGGGGCTGGCAATCTGAGATATTGTAGAAACATGATGTAAGTCCTTTCACTCCTCTCTGAGTGGGTGGGTCCTCAACTGGAATGAATTTGGTATCAGTGGATTAAGCCTTCCCTGCAGAAGGATGTAGTTTACTGCTGTCTGTATAGCTCGTACAGGGAGCAGGGGAAATTGCTGTACTCCTGCTTTCATCCTTTCCCTTAGCACATCTACATGACATAATTGATATATTCTTGGCAGGTCTGAAATTATGCTGCAGTGATGAATACTCCTGTTTCTGGGTCAGAAGCTGTAAAATTTGGAAAATATCTTCTGTATTCACAAAGAAATACATATGCTTCTTGGCACGTTAGCCACCTGCTAGAAAAGCAGCCCACACTGGCAGAACAGGGGTTAGCTGAGAGCGGGAAATGTGCCAGTAGCCTGGAACAACCCAAAAAGAAAACAAAGAGTTAAATGCCAAATATATCAGTCTGTTTAGGAGTAGAGAAGGAGGCTGCCAGGGGTATTCAAAGATGCAGGAATGTGGGATTTTGGGAAGAGCAGTCTAATTTGGTATTCAAACCCTGCAGTTTACAGGCACTGCTGCAATGGTAAGGCAGGCTGGCCACAGGAAGAGAATCCCGACTAAGGCAGGTACATATTCATAACCTGAGCACAGCCTACACCCTCGGGGTAAGGATGATCAGTACAGATGGGCTAAACCATCAATCCATATATGCCAACCCCTTGCAATGCAGGCACACCTCAAATGCAAGAGAAGAAAATGAAGACGAGTAATGATTTAAATTTAGTGACTTGTTTCAAATGTGTATTGAAAACAACTGCTGTAGTTGCTACAAAAATGCTGCTATCTCATCTAGAAATCAGAATGATTATGGAGTGAAATTGTAAGTGGCTCCAGAAGTAATTACCATATAAACAGGTGATTTCTACTAAAAGGACCCGAGAGTCATTAATCTAGCAGAAATGTATCTTTTTTGTCCTGAAATGACCCTCTCATTTTTAGTTCTAAGTCTATGTAAGGTAAAATAGGTGAGTTTCATGAGGGAAATATACATCTGATACAGAGCTTTAGGCTTTTTATCAGAGTAAAGGATTGGTCTTGCTAGGATATTCCTAATTGATAGTTCCCAACAAATATGTAAAAAAATGGATGAAAACCTGCTGAGAGTCATTGAAACAATATCATCAAATCCATACAGTTCTAAAACTGCTGAGTTGACTTTCTTGGAGTATATTTTTTAAAATCTTGTATAGATCAGCAAAACAAATGAAATTTGAACTTTTATATTGGGCCTTTAGTGAAATATTTTAACATAACCAAACAGAACATTTTTCATATTTGCATGACTCGATTTTTTAACCAATTGTGTAGAAAGAATGAAGACAAACTACTTGTACATAAGCAGTGATATGAGTCATTTCAGCATAAAAGGATTTTATATAAAAATATAGGCAACTAAAGATTAGGGCTGGAATAAGAGTTGACAGTCTGAATGCTAAGTAATTGTATCACACAACATCTATAATCATTGGTATGTTTTGGAATTAATCAATGAATATTAACTTGTTAATGTAGCATAAGACGTGTGAGTAGTGTGAATGTGAATACAAACATCCAGCCCCAACTCCTTATTTCTGTTATCTTTGCCTAGACATGTAATGCTAGGACCATGGATATGGTTCATTTAATGTTTCACAGCACTGTTGAATTGTATTTGTTACATTTCTGATAAAGTGTTTGGGTAAAAATATTTATGCAAATCCATCAGTGCTGCATGTGCATTCAGAGCATGTGGTTATTTGAGAATCAGTGTCATTGCATTGCTGCACACACACACACATATATATATGGTGCTGCACATGTATATGTAGGATTTTGCTGGAGTACATGCAATGACCAGCTGATCCTTGTCCACCAAGACCTAAAGGGCAGTAATGTCTATTGGACCTTGGTGGATCCCCATATATGCAGCCTTTGCAGCAGAATTTGCTAGCAAAGGGATGAGCTGTATCGCCAGGAATTTGCTAAAGATGCTGCAGCATATCTCATTTGTTAGCGATGCCACTGCTGTCTTCTCAAGGATATCAAAATGCCTGTCAGCACCTGGATGAAAATCAGCTGACTCAGACTCAATCTGGCCAAAATGAAAATTATGATGGCTGGAGTGGGAAAACGTTTAAAACTGGGATAAGATCTTTACCTATCTGAGACAGCATCTTCAGATATTTATTTAAATACTACAGCACCTCAGAGTTCTATTTTTTGGTTGTTGTATGAGTGATCAAGATGGCAGATGACAAAAGTCTCCTTTCCCCATGCTTAACTTCTCCTCCTGGTGCAGATCTGGCCATTGCAATCTACATGCCCTTCCTTGGCAGAGTGAATTACTGGTAACTCACTGAACCTCTTTTTAAGTGTGTAAAGAATGCACAGATTCCAGCTTTGGCAAAATGAGACAGCCCTCTTCAATAATAGCAGCTTCACTGTCCCCAGTGGTTTGCAGGCTATTTCCTCACTATGTCTTAAGTCTTGTTTCTGATCTTCAAAGCAGTAGAGACATGGCTTCTTCAGAGACCACTTCTTTAATCATAGAAACACAGGTACTCCCCTGAAGCAAGCAGTATCACACAGATCAGGATAATGCAAGTGAAAAGGTGAAGGAAGTTAGGAGAAAGTCCCTCAAACTGAAAAGTTCATTGATGAAACCTCAACCTACAAAACATCAAGATAATTCAGGTAAGTGTTCCCAAAACTTTGCAGCCATATAATCCAGGCAGCTTGTACAACTGTCAAGGAAGAGCACACACTGGCTAGATCTGCTCAGTGCTCCCATGCAATGTACTCCACTGCACAGGCTCAGGAAACTGGAAATTTCCTAGAAATATCTACGTTAGTGTGTATGTGTATAAAATCCTGTCTTAGAGTAAGGTAATTCAGTATCAGGCTGTGACAGCGTGTGCTTCACCAGCAGGCAGCCCACGGTGCTGGGAGAGGATTTTGATAGCCCCTGTGAAGGACGGTAGCCAGAACAATTCCAGCAGCCTTGGCGAAAGAATGCTGCCAGAAGAGGCTGGGTATCACACACATTGTCCTGGCAGAATATATAGAGTTTATGATCCATAAGATTAGCACTTCTGCTCTCCACTTTCCCCACTTTAAAGCACATAAAATAGAGCCTTTTTTTGATAAGCATTTCCTTCCAGAGCTAAAACACTCAAAGCGTTTCACATGATAAATATATAAAGAAAGCTATCATCAACTTGAAAGTCACAATACCGCTTGAAAATGTGTAGCTGTAGCTATTTATGATGGGAGGCAGCAAAAGGGGGGAGGAAAAAAAAAAAATCTTTCCTGGCAGCCCGCTTACTTTCTACGGTTTTTTTCTATAGTCTGGTGAGCCGTGTAAAAACAGTCACTGAACAGGCGGCAAGTGCGAGTTTCCTCCCGTCCGCCGCCGGAGTGCAGGCCCGGGCGGGTGTCCTCGGGGATGCTCGGGGCCACGGGGCGGGGGCAGC
>NW_008237239.1:12404040-12478065 GCF_000691975.1 Corvus brachyrhynchos | reverse complement strand
AATGTAGGTCAGAAACTCCTGTGCCCGCCCGGATCGTGCAGCCCCGGTGACCCCGCGGCCTTGCCCGCGCCCCGCGGCTCAGCCACAGCCCCGCGACGTGTTTACATCGCTCGAGAGCGCGCTGGGAGAGCCCTCGGTACGGCGTTGCTCTCCTGAGCCCTGGGTAAAATGGAAGACAAAAGCATTGATCTGAACTCGTCATGGCAGGGAGCTTTCTGCTGGTGTTTCTGTTCGTTTGTTTGCTTTGTTTTTGTTGTTTTGTTGGGTTTTTTTTTTTTTTTCCCCCCTGTAAGTATTTCATCGTAACTTTAAACAATATAGAGGCGATTGAGCTGTTGGGAAAAAAACCCTAGACTTTTTTTTTTGTATGTTGACTTCCTTACTTCGCTTCTAGTAAAAAACTTTGGGTATGTTTGTGATGGATAAGAGTAAAGACAAGACGTAGTGAGCAGGCAGTTGTGCAAGCTCAGTGTTGTGACAACAATACCCTTTGTTACTGGAAAATCCTAGGGCATTAAAATGGAAAAGAACTTTAAACGTCGAAGTTAGGGGATTTTGTGGGTTTGGCTTTTTTGTTTGTTGGGGTTTTTTTTCAGTTTGTGTACTTTTTGTGTATTTACTATTGAGGTCTGGGGTAGAACTGGGTAACCCGATTTGCATAGGCCGGGTCCTGCCCACACAGCATTCCTCTGGTTTCCCAGGGATCTGCAGTGGGTATTTCCAGCTGTGGGACCAGGGGCTCTGCTTGATCTACCTAGTTCTGGTGATTGCTTTCACCTTTCAATTTTTGTGCCTTAGCTCACTATTGTTATAGACCTCACAATCCAAATACATTGAGTATTTGACCATTATTGTTTAGTGGTTTTATTTTTTAATTGAGTGCATTAATTTTGATGGGAAGTATTGTAGCCTGGTATTTTAGTATTTATCACTGTAAAGATTAGTGTGGGGAGAGGGTGGATTGTTTGAAGTTCTTCAGATGACAAAACACTGCATTTTGTACTTCATGGTAACTGTACTGCTATTAGTTTGTGCAATTAAATAACACTACAACACACAGTAGTAATGCATTCTCGTATTATAAAATACAGTCATTTTTAAGTTGCAGAAGGAGTTTCTTTCAGAACCTCTCTCTCCCTTTTTTAGTGTTTAAAAATGAAGTGCTGCTAGAGCCATCAAGCTCAGATGTCTAATTACTCAGTATATTTAGCAGCAAAAAGCTCTGTAATGATACAACTCCTGTAACTAGGAGAAGAAATTGGTCATCATTGACATACTGCTGGGAAAGACCAGGATTCACTTACCATGGAAGATTGATAATATATGAATACTATATAACTAATAAATTATTAGCAACAAAGTTTGGTTTACTGTCCATGAATGTTGATTTTAATCTATTCATATGATACCTGGCAACCAAAAACTAAAGAAATATAAAATGTGTTGGAGCTATAATATTTCTGAATTATTTATTTGTGTTGTTGAACCAGTTTTCTAGTTTTGCATGTTAAGTGTCTTTAGTAGCATGTATTCCAGACTACAGGACACTGAAAATGAAGTTGTTTGAAGGGGTAACAGAAGAGTATCCAGGTTTGAATTCTAAAGGTGATGTTATGCCCTTGATCCATGCATGGAGCTTATGGAATTGTGTGGATCAAGGACATGCTAAGGTCCCTGAAAGAACAATGAAGGGTAACGCAGCTTCCCCTGATAACTATACTTGCTAGTTCATGAAATGTAATTTGAGACCTCTTTCACTGTCGATGGTCAGCACGGTAAATGCTGTTCACCTAATTATGGTCCTTATATCCTTCTCATTTATTGTAGCTTTCCATGTATATTCAAGTATCTTTAGTACTTGTTACTGCACTTAGGCTATGAAGTGGAATAAAACCACGTGTATGTGAACACCAGTAGTAGATGAGAGCAAATGTTTTGGAGTATTTCTGGGCTGAAGCTGCAGGTGAATGGAATCTGAATACTGGTGGTTTCTTAAGTTTGGTCACCAAAAGAGTGAATCGGGCTTGTGTAGCAGGGAGGGCAAGGTACCTGTGTGTGTATACACAAGATGGAAAATTTCAGTGTAGTCTGTTAGGGGTTTATTTCTATGGCCTTCTGTTCCAGCTTCTCCTAATATGCATTGGATTTTGATTTGGAGGACTAAAATTAGAAGTTGTCCTTTAGTTACAAGAAGCTTAAGGGTTCTGTACCCATTTTAAACTTTATCTGTTTTAAATGCCTTCATGATTTTCCACAGGGCACAGCAACCTACAAATTCTGAGGGCCTTTTAGAATAGTAATATAAGTATCTTTCATTTGAAATCTGGAGAGGCACAATTATCAGTTGCCATAAAAGTTACTCTATTTGATTTCTCATCCTAATATTCATTTAATTATTCTCTTCATTATTTGTTGATTTTTTTTTTTCAGCTGCTCAATTTGCAGTAGTTGAAAACTTTTGCAACCTAGAAGTTAAAAATATCAACGTGTAGCAAGTTACATTTTTTTTTAAAGGCCACAGGGAATGTTCCTTAACTTGTTGCAATTAATGTAGGAAAATTTTAGCTTTATTATTATTCATTATCTTGGAATAATTTGTGAAAGTATCATGAAACATAACTACAACACATCTGAGGTTTAAAAAAGGTCACATAACTTCTTCAGCAAGTGAATCTGTTACTTTCAAAATCATTATTGATTTTATGTGAAACAGGATGTTTTAACTTTACTAGAACTACTTTCTAAACTAGAATGAATGTCAGCCCTACAAAAGTATGTAGTTTGTAGAAAGTTTTGTGTTTTACTTCAGATAACACGATAATACAGATTTTTAAAGTAATTATGATGTATGGCTCTGAATTATTTGCCCTATTAGATATGCAAAGGAATGTCATACATGACAGCAAGAAGTTTGGCTATAAATGAAGAGTAATCCCACTTGGTGTTTTCTTTATGGTTTTTGTTGGGTTGTTTCTCCCATTGTCCATTTCCCTTTTCCCCCCAACAGTGTCAAGAGTACTTAGTTGTGATGTTGTCTGTTTCTTTGTAACCACCAAACTGGATTAGAGACCAGGTGATTAGCATACACTCTTCAGGGACTGGAAGATTTGTAAACTTTCTCTTCTTCCAGTAGATCTTGATGACATGGGCTTGGCTTCTGAGTTTTATTTGCTGGGATTCATATGGTCTTTGCTGCTTTTTCTGTGGCAGTATGTGGTAGCAAATTGCTCTTAAAATGTATTTTAAAGGGAAACAGTACATGATATTCAAAGTATAATTCTGTACATGTGTCTTCTTACCTGGTAGCCAGATCTCTGGCTTTATTAATCCAGCATGATTTTACTAACTTCGGCTTCTGTGGTCTTTAAATAGCCAAGTACAGCATGTGTGATGTGTATTCTGCATGTGAGTTTTATGTTCATTCACTCCTCCTTCTCCTCAAAGCATTCCCTACAGTATCTTCAGTATGACAGAGTTCCCATTATAGTCAATTCTTTGCTTTTTAACTCCTATAATTATTCTTTAAGTAGTGCTCCTTTGAAGTGTGCTTGACAGGAGGATGCAGCCTTCTACTTTTTCTTTTTCCAGTAGATTTTAGCCTCCTCTGGGTATATTTCTTAAGAACTGAGGGGTTTTCTTCTTATTTTTCATGTGCATTCAGTGCTGGGTCATTCTGTTGTATTTTCTTGTTGAAGACCAAAAGACACCACAAGTATATTTCTTGTAAAGACTAGATTAGGCAAGGCTCTATCACTGCTGACCTTGGTTAGATCAAAATTGGTGAAGTAGAGGTGAAAAGCTCTGTATCCATTGCTATCCCAAGGTAGCTAATTCCCTGTCACTTTTCCAGAGACTCTTGTTTGAGTGGTTTTGATCAGAGTGTAGTTTTATTCAACAGAGAGTGTCTTTTCTTTTGTTCATTGTATTTAACTCTCCAATTTTGAAATGGGTAGCTTTTGGAGCCTTGTTCTTGGATTAGAGCATCATCTTAAATATGTATTGTATAAAGAGTAATTAACAATGTATATTGGAGTGGTGCTGGAATGGTCTGCAAGAATAACATCTTTAAACAATGTATGTAAAGCTTCTTTCCCACTGTGTTGGGGTTGTATCATCTATTAATCAGGTAGGTTTCAGCAATAAGAAAATAAGAAATAGTTGTAATTACTCGCTGAAGAAATATCTGAAAATTCCTCTGCTGTAATCACCAATGTAAGACTACCAGTATGCACCATGTGAAGAGAGGCACCATCTGAAAATTCTGCTTTAATTAAAAACAAAATGCTTATTCACAGCTTGGACTAGCAAAGAGAGAGGTTATCACTCATTAAAGATAGCCACTTGGTAGCATAACAAAAGGTCAGAAGGGCCTCCAAGTGATAAATTGGTTTGTATTTAGCCGTTGTGGTTAGGCCTTTATTACAGGCTCAGACTACTTTAAAGACAGAGTATTTTAAATTGCTTGGCATTCCCTTGTTGCTGGGTTTGTTTAGTGTTTGTTCATTTACCCTTATATCCACATTCATAGAACTGACAGAATCAAAAGTAGTATCTTGAATAATGCTGGGATTTCTCATATTCTTTCAAGTGACTTTATTCCTTAGCCTAATTAAGGCTTTGCTGTGCTGCAGAAATGAAGCCTCTCATTGGTACAGGGAGCAGCATGTAAGGATGCAGCAGTGCAGGTTACGGTGTGGAGTGAAGGGCTCTGCTCCACTCCACACCAGTCTGGCAGGGAGTCTTCTCCAGGTAATGAAAGTTCTTCCGGAGCCCACAGATCCCTCCTTTGGACAGAGCTCCTTTGGAAAGGCTTTTGGACGGCTTTCAGATTTTGTGTTTTGTCTGCATCCTTACTAGACATCATAAAGGACTTGTTTGTCCAGATGCTTTTTTTTTCTAAACTACAGTGGTTGATTTAATAAAGAATATTGTTTCTGCTATACAGCAGGTGAGTTCCAGATCAGATCTGAGTAGACAGGTTTGTTTTGTATTGTTTTATTTAATCAGTGCTTCTAGCATTTAAAGCTTGCAAAGTTCTCAGTGTTAGGAACCTTGAGTCAGTGGGGATTTTCCTTATAAACTTGTGAAATTTAGGGCTAGAACTTGGTAAAAAGTCTGCCCTGCAGTACTGCTCTCAAGCTTTGTCTTCATTTCAGGCGCAAGGTGCTATTTCATAAGCATTTCTTTCAGTTGCAGTTCTGCTTTTCTGTCTCCTGCCACTTGTTTTCCTGTCTGTGTGCCCTCAAGTGTGCTGGAGCAACTATTTATGAGACAACAAGGTGAACTGAATTTGAGATTGATCTAGGTTAAAAATAACCCTACAGAAAAGGGAAAGCAGAAGGGACTTTAGTTAACCTGGATTTGGCTTCCTGATCCAGTTCACTGCAGCCACACAAGCAGTTGTACCAGTGCAGGTGGGATATGGCACAGAGAAGAGAGTGAATAGCAGGCACTAAATAGGAGCTGCCTGACCTACTGCTGTTGCCAAAAGGAGAGCTGTGGTTTCAGGCTGTACTGCAAGTATTTTCCTTCCATAAGCAGTTTCTCCGCTGTGAGGTAGAAATGCTTCCTGGGAAATGGGAAAGAGAACAAAGTAGCAGTGGAGCTCTGAGGAGGTAAGTGAAGTGAGAAATGTGTTGTCTTAGAGTTGCAAAACTAGAAGATAAAATCACTTTGTTTCCTTTTATTTTTTTTCCCTTCTGCTGCAATGGTTGGGAAAGGATCACACGTGTTTTATTTCTTCGTTATCCTGGTGTTCAGGAGGGCTAGTCGTAAGCTAGGACCCCATTTTGTTTGTACAAACGTAACATAATTTTTTCTCTGAAACCCACGTGTTCTGTTTTGGAAAATAAGGTGAATATTGACAGACAGGAAATGAAAGTGAGTCTTGGTTTGTGAAGCAAGAGAACTGGAATACAGCAGTTTAGAGGGTATGCTATGCACGGAGCTAAAGGGAGACGCTGCCCTGCCTGTGGTGTTGGGATCAGCAGCAGTAAACAAGAGTCTCTTCAGGGCTTCTTTGAGCCTCTCTTTGCCATCTCCCTTGCTGTTTCTTCCGCATCTCAGCAGAATCACGTCTGCTAAGAGTAAGGTTTCACAAAACAGCTGAGCCCATCTGGTGACTTGCACTGTTGAGAAATCAGGTTTTATTCCTAGAGCCTTCATGGGTCACAATTAAAGTGTTTCTCCAATCCACTGTTAAGGTCTTTTGCATAGGCAGAAAACAATGTGGGTTTTATCTCTTTGGGTTATCCATAATTATTTTTGCACACCAAATCAATTCACTGAGGTGTCAGATGGCAAGAGACAGATTCAAAGGAAGCGCTGAAAGCACCATTGGCAATGAAATCATCAGGTGGCAAGAAAAAGGAGTCTATTTTTTTAGCATTGAACTCTTTAAGACCTTACCCTGCTTAGTACTTGAAAAAATTACTACTCTAAACTACCACTTTATCATCTGCATTTGTTCATATAATGAATTAATTCAAGACTTCAAGTTTTTGGTGAGAGACGTTAGCACCTAGCAGTTAGACATCTAGAGCTATATATGAAGATAGAGAAAAATAGAGCAAAAACATTCTTTGTTTTCATCCCTACACTTGCCATATGGGTCTTTAAGATAATAGTATTTTAGAAGAGGGGTGTTTTTTTTCTTTTTAAGTTTTTCATTTTGTATTTATATGGTCCTTTTTGTTTGGGTTTGCTTTTTTTTTTTTTTTAATTTGATATTCAAACTAAGAAATGTAACAAAGTTTTCATTTCTGCCATTAAAATGCTCTCTGCTTTCCCCTGCCCAGAAAGAAAAGGTGTTTGCTGGCTTCTGATAGAATGAGTTCTGGTACATATTCCTTGTTATACATATAGTAAGGGTTAGGCTAACTTCTTAACACTGTGCTATGCAGCAAAGGTGTGGAAACACCTTGGTGTTTGTTTTGTGTGGGTTTTTAAAGCCACAAATTTTGTGACTTTAGAATAAGCAACCAGTTTCTCTACATTGGGATGTCATCTATCTGTAGTTCTGAGCAATAATTTTGAAGGTTTTAGAAATACTTTTCAGTAAATCAGGGAGGCATATTAATATGTTCTGCATGTAAGAGCTATATGAGTGTCCAGATTCTGAGAAAGCAAAAATCTTTTCTATAATACAGCTGATCTCCACCAGAGAAAGCCTCATGGGCATTTTGAGCCAAGTTCTCCCCTTAGGAAGGGCAGAGAGGCACGGTTCTACTTGCACTGACCCTTTTCTCTAGAGAGACACAGTAGTTCTGTGATACCTTGCTACTTTTGTGTTAGTCTATCTTACCTGTGATGTTAAAACTAGAGACATAGGAAATCCTCCTTTAAAATGTTGCTAGGTGAATGAATATCTAAACTGTTTGGTGATTTGTAAATGTAGTTGTTAGTTTGTTATTCCTCTACCTCTTGTTAACTTGTATCCTTTTGCTAAAATACTGTAATATTTAAACAGAGGATGTCAGGAACTTTTTGTTTCTTCTATTTCATTCTGGTTAAGCTGCTTCCAGGAAGTATGTACTCATTAACATACTGCACTTGCTGCTAGCACTTGTCTGTAAACCCAAAGACATCCACAGCTGCCATGTGGCTCAAGAAATTAAAACAAAGGAAAGTGCATTTTTGGCAAGAAGATGGAAACTTGAAAGATAGAAAAGACTGTTACTTTGCCTGTGCCTAGGATCAGTTTGCTTTTCCCTCTCACAAACAGACATAATTAAGGGTGTATGTACTCTGCTACTTCAGCAGTTGCATTGTTACAGTAATTAAGGTTAGTTTTGATTACTATAACATTAGGCTGTTTGAAATTCTTTGTCTTGTAGCAAGTAGCAGTAACAGTTTTATTGTGTATGTATATTCTGATTGTTAAGCATATGATAATCTAGCCTTACTTTGCACAGGGTGAAAATGTGATTTAACTGCACCAAAGTCTGTCATTAAGATAAAGTTTTTAATGCAAATTCCCTGTATTCAAGCATTTTACTAACTGATCCATAGATTAATGGGGAGGATGGAGTTTTGGTCAGGATTTCTCATTGAAAAACAGGGTAGGTGGTAAGAGAGTGAGAGGAAAAGCATTACATAGCTTAAATCATGCCAAGCCCATTGGAAAGATCACGGTATTTCCCTCTAGCAGGTACAATGAAAGGAGGTATGTTTTCATTGACTTTCATTTTCATTGACTTGATTTTATATTGGGCAGTTTTGAAAAATTTAATGCCAAAATTGTATGTTTGCTCCTTGTGAAAACTTGTGTAGTGAGAAGCACACCCTGCAAATATCAGCACTGGTGCTTTGGGAACTATGGGTTAAGCATTCTAAAGCAGTAGACTGCAACAGTGCATCCTGTATTGAAGCTGGATTCTCTCCATTGGCTGAAAAATCTACATTTGTAGTGGTACATGTTTATGTGAACAGAGAGAAATGAGGTGCTAGATCTTTTAGCTTAATTCAATGGCCTATATGAATATCAAATTGCAAAGCAAGCAAGTCTTGAAATTTGCTTATGTGTGCAGCGACTTCATGGGATGTGGAATTGCCTGGGAGCTTGAGGGAGTGTAGTGCTTTGTAGTGGTTCATAGGGTGTTTCCTGGTCCTTTTGCAAATTAGCAGGTTTTTTTTCCTTTGGATTTCTTGAGGGTGAATGATCAGATGCAAAACTGACACTAAACATCATTAGCCTCAGTTTTTCACACAGATTGCACTAATACTGAAGAAAGTTCTGTTTCTATCTAAATTTGTTCTATTGTTATGACATGCTTTCTGCCAAAACAGTTGCTCTTTTGATACTACCTACTTCATCATCCAACTGTTCATTTAATATTCAAATGCAGAATTTATTTCATTTGCATATTAGCTTAGGTTTTTAATATTGAACTCCAAGGTAGGACATTCTTGAACTTTAAATGAATGTGTTCAGAGTTTGGTGTTTTTCAATTTCAATTAACAATTCTCATTGTTAAGCAATACTTACTACCATGTGTTGGTGATGAGCATCAAACACCTTGCACCTCATGTGAACACTCAGGAGAAGGTTGGCAAGGATGGAATGATGTCCATGTGAAGAATTATTATGTAATTGCTATGTAAGTGACATCTCTTATCTAGAATAGCTAGAGGGCATGATCTGTAAAACTGTGGCGTGGGGAGTGAGGAATGTCCTACACTTGTTTTTTTCTTGCTTTTTTTCAGTAACTGCTTTGAGTCATTGTTTCTGTTGGCTTTTTTCTTCGGAACAGATATCAATTTATTCCTAATAAAACATGAGAGCCCTCCTTGAGAATGAGAAACTACAGAAAATGAGGATGGAGAAAAACAGGCAACATGAGGTAAAAAAAGGAATGTGGGTTGAGACATGTAAAAACAGGGAGCCAAAGGGAGCTCTAAGCAGAGTGTGGTTTGGGTCTTGCCCACATACTCCCATCCCAGAAAAGGGAGCTGATGAATGCTGGCCAGAGATGCTCTGCCTGAGGAGGTCAAAGAAAATACCTGTCAGGACATCCTGAAAAGCTTCTTCTACCTGCTTGCAGCTTGGTCAGAACAGTAGAGTCTCTGATGAAGAGATCCTGCATCATGTGGAGCCTTAGAGGGGAAATGTATAAATGTAAAAGTGAACTAAGAGCATCTTAAAAGGATGTTTTGGAGAAGCTGAAGTAGAGGTTGTCATTAATCCAGCTTGGGCCATGGCATACATGTGTTCCACCTTATCCCAGAGGGAACTAACTCTCAGAATCCCTGGCAGAGCATTATGGATGTGCTCATGTCTTCAATGTATTTTTCCTGGCTGGGCTCTGGATTTAGCCCAAAGTACAAGCTGATCCACCTGCCATTGTGCTTCTCCTGATCGTAGGAGATCCCATCCTCTGCTGTCTAGGCAGGGCAGATGGTGAAAAAGTGAAGTATGAGGGCATAATGGAATTTTCCAAGATGAGGTGTGAAGATGAACAGGATGCCATGAAGCCTACTGAAATATTGCATGGGGAAGACATGTATTTCACGTGACAACAATCTTCTACTGGTGTTACTTTTGCCTCAGTCTTATAGTTGAGTTCAGCTCTTGCTACAGAGGTGGCAGAGAGGATACTGACTACCTTCATGCCAGACGCCCAAAGCTGCATTCCGTGGTTTTGTTCTGCCACAGGTGCCGGGTGTACTTGGCACATTGTATAGTTTCAGCCAGTTCTTGTGGGGGTTTTGGGATTCTTGTTTTGGTCTGGTTTTTTTATGGATAGTGTCTCTTTAGAGGCTTGCTACTTTCAGGAGCTAAAAGGGTATTATGAAATTCTTCATTTCAGAAGAGTTGGGATTTTGTGGTGGTGGTGGTTTTTGGGTTTTGTGTTTTCTGTTTTTAAGCAGATACTTGGAGCTATGCCATTTATTAAAGAAAAATGTTTGCTAAGTAATTGACTGGAGAAATATAGAATATAATTTGGCCAAATAACTGTTGTGCTTTTCAACTGTAAGACAGTGTTGTATGATGATTTGGTTGAATTTTCAAACCAGTTATAGGCCCCATTACTCATTGCTGTTTCTTAAGAGTGGTTTTCTCAGGACCTCTTTTAGAAGCAATTTTATAGTGTCTGTTGGGCAAGAGTTTTCAGAGTAGAACCTGATTTTTGCTGGTATGATATTTTTGAAAAAACCCAAAACATGGTTGTACTGTCTCCAGCTTGAGTTTTGAGGCTATAATTACGAAACGTTCTTCAACTTGCTGCTTATGGAGTACTTACGTGACCAATTTTCTTTGCAGTAAAGCTGACTTGAAAAATGCCTGCCCTTACCACCCCTGCTGCTCTTCTCATAGCTACAATTCACTGCCCTTCCTGTGCTGATACAGCTGTTCAAGGACTGCTCTGATGTCTCACCACAATGGTTAAGACCCTTGCTCCCACCAGGCTCTGCTGTTTTAACCCTTTATTTCATGGACCTATCTTAAAACAGTGCCCCACCTTTTGTTGGGCTGATACAAAGGAGCCTGCAAAACAAGGGTGAAATGGTATTGCAAGTGGCTTTTGCACTGAAGAAACACACATTTCACTGAAGGGAAGAAGAAAATGCTACTGTTGCATGGTGTTGATCTCACCTTTTGGATACCTTAACATGAGATGGTTTTTAGTTTGAGGGGCTCTTTGGAGCCTTATCTTCATCCAGAGATGCTACTGACTGACTTTGTAATGATATGCATCACTATGCCATTCTCAAGTACTATCAGCAAGAGTTGTCCCATTTTTTGCTTACAACTGAGACTAAAATAGTGTTTGTATCATTTTAGTTCTGTTAAATGTGATTATCCTCATGGTTGTCAGACCACAATTTATTTTGACAAAGTTATCAAAAAGATCACCAGCCTTCCTCTTCATATCTTTAATTGCTCCAGAATGTTCTCAAGTATTTGTTAGGACAAATAAAACTGGAAGATGACTAATACATACATACTCCTTTTAGATACAGCATGTGAGTAGGGAGTAACAGGAGGGAGAAGAGACATGCAGAGCTGTGCATCAGCACAATGAGAGATGCAAAAGAATCCAATACCAGAGTTAGCTTAAATGGTATGATAAAGCTAGAGATGTAAGCATTGCAAATTTAGTATGATCTTTGGCAAGAAAAGTTCAGGCATCTCTTGCATTTATCTTTTCTGCAGTTGAACTGAATTTTCCGCTTAATGATAAAGATTTTCTGCAGGATGTATTTTTCATTTAAAATAAAAATAAAGTTCATAGCCTTACTGTCCCTTCTTTCAAAAATAACTTGTGATAGTTCTGCCTTTCTTTGTGTGAAAATAATTCCAAACAGAAAATAGTAGTTGGCTGGTTTTCCACAGTTCTATTCACAACACTATAATTTTCTCCACCAACTAAATTGACTCATTCATTTCCACTAATACATACAAACTTACTTGTTCTGCTGGCAGTCCTGCTGTTAAGAGAACTAGCCCAAGACACAGTGGCTGAGAAAACAGAGCAGTAGGTGTTCAGTATGGAAAGCATGAAAGTGCAATCCTTTTGCATGCAGCCCCTTTGGACTTGGACACAAATTTTTCACCAGGAGAGCTACCAGCCACTGGAATAATCTCCCCAGGGAGGTGGTGGACTCCCCAACAGTAGGACACTTAAAGTTCAGCTGGACAGGGTGCTGGGCCATCTTGTCTAAGGTGTGCTTTTGTCAAGAAAGGTTGGACCAGGTGAGCTTGAGGTCACTTCCAGCCTGGTATTGTATGATTCTCTGACATGTTACAGAGAAGCTGAGTAGCAGAGCATGTCTCTTGAGCTTGAGATTGTTTGTTTGATACTTGTGCAGCACTAGAGAGGGGTTTAGAGAAAGTGACTGCGAGCTGGGAAGGAGACAATAGATAGGTAGAGTTTTAAGAATTAAAACCAGGGTGAGATTTTTGATTCTTCTCATGGTGTGAACACAGTCAGATAGTCTTAAGAAGGAAAGAGTTATATGAAAAACAGTTTTGATTTTTTGTTGAATGTATGTTTAATAATGAAAAGGAGACATTTAGTGAATTTGGGGAAAATGTATGCTTCAGTTGCAAAAGATGGAATATATTCAGTGTATGGGTGTAAGCCACAATATTGGCAATTTTCTGAGTCAGAATAATAGTAAATACTGAAGAAGGAAGATGCAAGGAAATTAAGAAATAGTATTATTAGTCCCTATTAAGTATTTCCTAATAATACAGGTATCAACAATAGCATTGTAGCATGGAGAGTATTTCTTTCCCCTTCCAAAATATGGAAGTACACTAGTGTTATGTGTTTAAAAAAAAAAATAAAGAAAGAATTGTTGACATGTCTCTTGATGTTACTCCTTTTTGGGACCCTTATTTCCCTGCTGATAAGAGCCCAATTGCCCTTTGTTGCACTCCAAGAATATGATGAAACACTAGATCTCTCTATTTGTGATTGCATCAAGAACTATTCAATGAAAGGTAGCATTAAATTTTTTCTGGTGTTTCATCACATGGCAGAGTGTATTCTCTCATGAAAGATTAAACTGCAAGTGCTGCTGACATCTGTTATTGTTTGGGAAGTTCTCATTTCTTTGTGTAGGTGGAGGAGGGTTATCTGAATCAGAATTACTTGCCTGCTGCAGTGTCAACTTTGCAGTATCCTCTGAAACAATACCAACCACAATAAAACCAGTATTTCATTTTTATAGATACCTGTACTTACTAGGGTGGTTTTGTTGTCCAAACACAGAGTAATTGTCACAGCACTGGATAATTTAGAACTGAACTTACAGGACTGCAATGTGAAGTACTAAAATACTGTGCTTAGAATCAGACATCATTGCTGTTTAAAGAGTACTTCCAGCTAATCATTCTGTTCAAGTACTTCTTCACTGGTGATAGTATTTAAGAAGGGATGGCAAAATTAGAACAGTTTTGAAAGATGACCTACAAGCAGATATAAATCTGGTCCTTGAAATTTTTACAATTTAAGAAGGCAAAAGTGTAGTCCTAACAGTAGCTTAACATTTATCACTGCTTTATACTTAAGTATTCATAGTGTGTGTATTGATGGAGTTCATTTAACTGAAGGAAAAACTCTGAACAAAGGCAAGAAGAAATTTTCCTACCACCACCTCTTAATGATTTTTCATGTTGGAAAGAGGCCTGTTTCAAGAGAAGGTCTTTTAATATGTCATGGGGGACTTTTTAAGCAAATGTGTTTGATTCATTTATGTAAAAGGAAATAAAGTGTATTTGAAATATTTATCCTCTTAGAGAATTTTTAGTTTTTTCATTTGAATCTCAGAATGTGTGGGTCATACTGCTATTCCAAACAGCAGTCATTTTGATCTGAAGATAATGATATATATGTAAGCTCTCTGTAAATAGGCCATCAATCATTTGTAGTCTATGGTGGTGGTGTGGTAGTTAAATTTTGAATTTGGATGTCTGGTTAAGCATAGAAAAATTTGGACATTTATGTTGAAAGTTGATTTTTTTTTAATTATGTCATTAATAGGTAAGGGATCTGCTTTTCTTTTGTTATTCTGTTGGCACATACTAGCATGGTGCAATTAACATTTTTTCTTAACTCATGAATTTTTTAACCTCTTAACAAAAGCATTTTTAAGAAGACTTTCACTTTCAGAAACTGAAAATCTTTTCAAAGTGAAATCTTATATTCTGGTCCTCTGTTAGACAATGCAAGTGTGGCATTTTCATTAATTCAAGCTACATTTTCTTGGTGATTTATTAACGAAGAGAATCTAGCTTAGGAACAAATTAATTTATGAGGATCAAGTCAGTTTGTCTAAATTCAGTGTTTCTATTTTAGTACATGTAACAACAAAAGATGTGTCTTCTTCACTGTATTTTCTTTACATTCTTTGCATTTAATGATTTTAATGATAAACACTATTAGGATTCTCACTAAAAGAAAATACTTTCTTGCCAAGAAGTGTTTATACACCATGTGTCTGTCTTCTGTTTTGGTTTTTGTCTTCTAAAGTCTGGTATAGAAAGTACTGTGGGCTAGCCAGTTTGTCATTCTTAAGGAACTTTACCCCTCAAATCCTGCGCCTGTTCAGGTAATATTTAAAAAAGAGAAGGGATGTGTACATCTTGTTGAAACAAGGTGTCATGGGATGTTTTTTAACACCTTTTTTTCCAAGAAGGTATTTTTATCTCATATTACAGTATAATAGTGCTGGTTTAAATAGTAAACAGTGATGGCTATTGCAAACTAAAAACTATGCATTTAAATTTTTTTAACTACTAGATATTAGTTAAAATTTGCTTTGCTTAGAAGTAAAGGTTACATTATTTCAGTGTGGTTTTCAGTATCTGACTTCGCTTGGTAAGAGTAGGATTATACAAACACTTCTTATGCTGTCCGTTCTTACTATCATATTTGTGACATTATGGGCTGGGTAGATTTCTAGTGAAAATGAAGGCTGGAAATGCAACTTTCCTTTTCTTGGTAAATAAACTAAAAAGTCCACAAAACTCAAACCAGTCAAATTGATGTTTTCAAATTAAAAAAACAGGCAGCTCACTGGTGAAATATTTCAGGAGGGAGAACTTGTGTACTTGAATATCATTTGGGAAAGATGAGTGTGTGTTGTTTCTGAGGGGAGTCAAAAACACAGCAAGAAAGACCCAGACAGAGTTTGAGCAAACAGTGGAAGATGGCCTCTGAAAAACACAGCAAGGCACTTTTTGACTGAGCATGGCTAAAGAAGCCTTATTATGGACTTCTCACGTTCATTTCTTTGTAGAGGTAGAATTTTATACATTCTTTGTAAAGACCCAGGATTGAATCAAGATAATCTGCAGAGAGCAGCATTTCACCTATTTCTGTTCAATGATGGAAACAGGTAACTTGCTCAGGTCAAGTAGGTAGCAGCGTGCATTTGTGTGAGGAGCATGGTTGTTTTTTTCTTGACTGGCAGACCTGTAATGTTCTGTCCCAAAGGTTCTTTTGCTGTATCACCTAGTTCCTTGCCTTCATGTTATGGTTTAGTGTTTCTGTCAACAGGCCGAGATGTACCTTTTCAGGTGATAAATAATTTTCCTTTCCTGGGCAGTTAAAAATCAGTATATGCTTTCTCTATAGAAACAGCTTCTCAGAGTTTGTGATCGCACACCACCAGACATAAAGCGTGCCACTTTATTTTGCAAAATATACGATGGTCTCTTGCTGCTAAGAAAGTTTGTGATTCTTATGTAAATTTACAAGCTTTAAAAAAACTCTGGTGCAACTATTCCAGTTCTGTCAGGCCTCTCTTGTCCATAATAAACAGTCATCTTAAAATGAACTTTTATGGTTATATAGCTCTGATAACAATTGAAGGATTCCTTGCTCGAGCAAATTAAAATCAGTCTCATGATGGGGAGGGGAAGGATTTTATTAAGGAATTGAAATTATTTCCCTCATTCCTATAGATACTTCTTATGATTCCTCTTGAACTTCTTTCAGATGTAATTAGCATACGCACAACAGCCCCTCTCTGTTTTTTCATTACACCTTTTTTCCAAGCTGTCTTTCCATGTAGATCTGTTTTGGACAGATTAATTTGGTCTCCATTGTGGTTTTGTTCATATTGGAGTTTTTACAGTAGTACACACATTCCTTTAAACTACTTTCTACTGAAGTTCTATATGAAAGTTACTGGATTTGTTACCAAAAGTTTAGCAGTGCAGCAGGTAGAGAATAAAATAAAGCCTTATTTTGCTCCCTGCTTGTTTTCTTCCTGTTCTAATAGCTTTTATTTCTTCTTTGTGAAATAGGCACCCAAATACCATTTCATCATTGTGGGGATAAAAAAGCAGCAGTACCTACTTAAACATATGGTTTAAGTAACTTGTCACAGATAGTATCTGCTCTTCAATGATGGTATTCAATAGCCTGTGGCAGCAACTTGTCCTGATGCTGCTGAAGGCTACTCCATCCTGCTTCCAGAGTTCTGTAGATCTTTCCATCTTACACAAAGGAGCTCAACCAATACATTTCCTTCACTGCCTAATCCTGAATGAGTGCCAGGATAGTTCCATACATTGTTCTGCAGGAAGTACCAGTCTGGGGAAAAACGAATACATGACCGTATCTGTTGTTACAAAGAACATGTAAACAAGGGCCATGCAGATGTTATTAAAAGAATGCTAATTCTGACTTTTTTAATGCCTTTGAATGCAAAAATTTGAAATACAAAAATAATGTCTTAAAAACATAGTTTTCTGTTTGAATTAAGGTATGTAGACAATTAATTGTTTATACAGTTTGATTTGTAAATGTCTTCCTATGAAAAGGCAGTAAACTTTACTAGCCAGTTATTATCTTTACTCATAAATATTCATTATCAGTATGACAATAGTGGTTTAGTTGACTTTATCCAGTGTCACTTGAAATCCTGGTTATTATTTTTAGAATGTACAAAAAAGCTAAGAGGTAGTACAGTAGGTTTTTCAGTGACATAGTTTTTAGCATGCATATTTTTATGTTCAAGGAATTTATTAAAAATTTTAGGAAGACATCAATTTGCATAAATATGTCAAGTTTAAGAAAGACAATTTGGGATCATAAGAAGGGAATAGGTACTGGTGAGAAGCCTTTGCTCTCTGGAACTCTTAGGGAGTTCTTTTTTCTAAGCTCAGAAGTACTCCTAAACACTTCCTTAGAAGCCCACCCATCAGTGTTTTGTAAGAATAACAGAAATGTGTCATGCTCTGGTATCACAGTATGAAAATTGTTTGTAGATGCTATTCGGCTCTTATCCGAGGTCAAACTGCAGTATTTGTTGACCTTCCTACTTAGGCTTGATGCGCTGAAAATCTGGGCTGTTAAACTTGGGAGTCATATGATTGTCTAAATCCTTACTTCTCATTTGCGATGTTCCAGAAAAACAAGGCAGAGGCAATGCAATCAGGCTTAACAGTCCTATTGCTTTTAACCATTTCTGAATTTCTGTTAGGGAAAGTGTAGCTTTCGAGAAAATAATTAGCTAATTAAATTAATTTAAAGTTAGTTGGCACTATTTAGCACCTTTCATCTGTAAACTGGCAAGTAACTGCAGATATTTATTAAACAATTAACTCATTAGAAGACCTAGGCACACAGCAGTACAGTGAAGTGACTTCTTATAATTACTATAGGCTTATAGTAACGCTTCTAGTAACTTAAAATAATGCGTATCTTCATTTTTTGCCAGTTATACATTTAAATTGGCAGTCTGTTACAGAGAGAAAACTATACCTTATTTTATGGCAATTAGTATATCAATTTACTTCACATTCTCAAAGTGCTTATTAATTTTAGCTCAAAATAGATCAAATGTACCACATGTGACTGCTGTATCATAATACTACATATCTATTTTTAAACCTAAATGGACTCTGGGAAAGCACTTTGCAAACTTTTGGCTTCTATTGCAGAGCAAGTTTCCCATATGTTCCTGGGTAAAGTGCCTCCTAATGGGGTCCTGGAGTATCCATTGGTCTTTCTGGCCATGTTTCAAGCTTTTATGTTTTTTAATTAAAAAACCCTGAAATAAAGTCAGGTGAATTGTGTAAATTCTTTTTCAAAATGAGCAAGCTGGGGAAACTTCATCTTCTTCATTTCAGTCCTGAAAATGTTCAGATGCTGCAAAGGAAAATGAAACTGATGCTGGACATCATGAGCTCAGAATCATAGTAATGGTATTTTGTTTTGAAAATGCTTTCTGTGTGAACTTACATTTAACACCAAAGAAAAAATTACTGTTTCCCTGTGTGTAAGTTACAAGCTTTTCAAAACTTAGTGTCTGTTTTTAAAAATACACCAGCTCTTGGAAAGCAAACAGTCTTTACCTTTCTCACTCTGCAGTCATGGAGTCATGGCTCAAAAGTTATGTTTAAGTTAATATGTATTTTGTAATGGCCAATTGGGATCTCTTTATCCCCACTGCATGTGGTCCAAGTTAAATGTTAGGACTTTTCTATCAGAATCTCACCTCACCAAATTATCAGTCATGAAAATGGATAAAGTAAGAGAGAGTCACCAAGGCAGTAAGGAATTTTAGTCATTTCTAGGTTGAAAGCAGCTGTAGAATACAACAGATAAGTCTATGGGAGAGCAGGTGAAATGTCACTAAACTGGGTGGTTCCGTGACTCTGTCAGAGCAGGCAGTGCTGTTGTACACTGATTGTAGTTGGGCTTTTGAGCATAAATGTGTGTAATAGCTGCTTGTAGTAATTCAGTCTGAGGGTTACAAAGACAAAAATACCAATGACAAGCAGCACCATAGATGCCAGTATTTAACAACACATCGTAAAGGAATATTAATTATTTTTGCAGTCTGAGCTGCATCATAATTTGGGATCCAAAGAAGTACTGTTAAGTGGCAAACACTGACAAATGCAATCTACAATAGACTTTAGATGTTTTCATTGCTTAGCCTGTGAGCTAAGGAGCAGAAGTGCTCTGTAGGCTTTCTGAAGTTGCTTTTCATGCTGCAGTCTTGCTCTGGCTGAAGAGATAGCACCCCAAGGTCATATATTTGTTTTTTATTTCATATGAAGACATCAACATATTAAAGATGCTGCAGCCACTAAGTTTTACAGCTTAATGTCTTAATCAGCATCTGTAGCAGCATCAGATAAAACTGAAGGATAGCAAAACAAGATCTAGCAAATGTTAGCATTTGAGGAGTTCATTTTCTCAGCATGCCCAAAGTGTATCTGCAGTTTGGTATTCATATCCTAAGTCAGCTATAGCCAAGTCATAAGTTGCTAAATTACTGAAGAATATTAAAGAAGTGGGTGTTTCGTCTTTCCTTTGTGCCCGGTTGGCAGTCAGTAACTAAATTAAGCTTCATTTCAGTTTGAGAACTGAAAAGAGTTGAGATTGTGTTAAATCAGTTTTTGGCCTTTGACCTTCTAAAATGAATGTCTAAAACAGAATTAAGGGTGAACTTGCATATAGACATGGAGTATTGTCCTTTAAATTTAAACAGCTGAAAAATTGGGGCAGTGAGGGGTTAGGCTATTTTCTTCTCCATGTACAGTGATAGGCCAGACCTTTTTATCTGGAAAATTTTTGCCTACACTACACTCTTGTAGGCTTGCATTGTACAACTTTTTTTTAATAACATAAGAGAATAAAACTGTTCTAATTGTTTGAGACTGCTGGTAAGCATGCTTTTTCTTGCTCTATAACTTACCCTCAAGCTCAGGTTTTGCTTTCCCTCACAGAAGTGGTTTCAGATGCAGAGCCCACATTCTGTCCTTCCTTAGCTCCTTGTTTCGCTTTTACCTCTGCCTTGTTCCAGATCCCTAATGCAGTCTTGCTTCAGTTCGCAATTCTTTGCCTGTTAGCCCTTCCTCTGCTTTTTCTTTTGCCTTTCCTCTGCCCAGTTCTGTTGTGAAATTCTGATTTTTGATGGAGTGTTGGTGACATTCTGGTATATTCTGATATTGTTATGTTCCCCATGCTTTTGTGTCATAGTTGTTCCTGAAGTGGACACTTAATGGCAGAGGAAAGGAGAATATTTTAATTTTAAGCTGTGTTTTAATGGCTCACTAATTACTTGTAAGCAAAGAAGCAAGCCTAGTTTCCTTTATCTTTCATATTTCAACCTGTTTTAGCAATAATTAAAGTTGCTGGTGTAAATATGTCTTGGAAAGATCTATTTCACTCAATATGTTTTCTTAAGAGGCCTTAATTTGGGGTTTATTTGATTTAGGACAAAAATCAGACCTTATTAAATGTGTCTTTTTTATGTGTACTTATAATTCTCTTGATTTGTAATATGTCAGCCAATTTATATTGTTTACTGTCAGAAGTGTGATGTTAATCCATCTTCTTGTCTGATGCAAAAAAAAAATTAACAACAGTGTTTGAACTTGAGGATGCCAATTTAAGCATGAAACATCAAAATAAGTCTTATTTTTAATTTAAACAAAAACAGTTTTATTTGAAATTGTTTCCCTGTGTATGGCTGAGTTTTCTATTAAATTTCAGGCTAGTAATTATTTTTAGACTACACAAATTAATGAGAACAGATGGAATGTATGATTAGAAATTTTGGCATATTGAGCAGTCAGGCTGAACTGAAAAATACTTGAATGCATAATATGTGGAACAAAATTATATTAAAGAGGTATTTGCAAAACCAGAGGTGCAAAAAGATTCTGTGAAGAAAGGCAGAGAGAACATCTGTGAGCTCAGCCTCCACTGTACGCTGCACGGGACATGAGTAAGTGGCCTCTTGTCCCACAGGTGGTTGTGTCCAGTCATGTGTCTGGAAATTGTATCTCTAGATGTGAGTGCACTCCTTTAAGGGAGTGAAGCAAATAATTTCAACAAAAACTGTCCAAGTGAGAGGAAGGAGGAGAGGAATTTTTTCAAAATACTGTGTAATATATATATATATATATTCATGTAATGATGTTCATATATGATGTTCAGAATTAAAATATTTACCTAGCGACATGAATTGCATTTTTTAATAGTGTTGAGAAGAATTTGTCTTTGTAGAAAAGGAGAAGAGTTAAAGGTTCATGCTGAGTTTGCTGCCCTGCTATTTTCATATCTATGCTAGGTGACTGCCAGCATTTTGTTATCAGGGTTGTTATGGTAGTTATGGTTTTGTATGCAATTCTTCTGGAAGTGTGCTTTTCTTATCTATATTCCTTGAGTTCGTTGCTTTAAGTAAAACAAAATTTGTACCCAGGCTATCAGCCTTTCTTTCCTGTTTCTTAGAGTGAGTATATATGTACCTGTTTTTCCTTAGAGCAAGGAAGGAAGATAAACTTTGTGAATGGTGATGAGGCTGCAAGTTTTCCAGCAATGTATAAATGTATTGTTAGCCTTGGACAACTTTCCAGAAAAATCATGTATCAGCAGTGCTTTCAAAAATTGCAGTAATACTTTGCCTTATTTGGATGATAAATTGAGCTGATATTTTCTTCTGAAAGTGTCAACTTTACCAAGATGAATGCAAATGTCATATGTTACCTAATAATAATATATAAGCACTCATTTTCACTTCAGATAAGTATTCGTTTAGGCTTTTATTTCTTGTAGTTTAAGTATTGGGCTTTTTTATCATATTGGAAAGGTGAGGAGAGGGCTCAGTTACTGCAATTACTAAGTTCATTATTTTGATACTTCACTTAAATGGGATGCCATGTGTTTCCTTCCACCCACCCTCCCAAGAGTGGGGGAAGGTGGATCTTATAGTGGAAATAAGTTTAGAAAAAATTGCCCAATGTAGTGCAACTGTTACCTCATTTTGGCAGTTGGCAGTTTTCTTGGGTAGATTTTAACTTGAGAGGATTTGGAAGAAAACCAGAACCTTCCCACATGCCATGTGACTCCCAGAAATAACAATTCTGTATTGAGCTTGTTAGGAAGAGCTATGAGCATCTGAGACTGGCTCAAAAGTGAAACATATTTGTTCTTCCAGGAGGAAGAAATGAAGCCTCTGGCTAGTTACAAACTTTTAAGCATTTTTTCCCAAAATGGTTCAAATAAATTAAGATGAAAACTCAAGAGATGTCTTCCAGTTCTGCCAAATTAGAGAGATTTTTATTTCCTAGAAATAAGAAGGGCCTGTATGATGCTATCATGGGATAGACTTTACCCATTCATAAGAGGAGTATTCAAAACATTTTCTTTGTTTTGGAGTAATCACAATTAGGATGGCCTATCTTATGATGTGACCACTGCCAGATGAAGGATAACATTCCCAGTCATTAGCAGGAACCCCCTAGATGGTGAAGCCTGTTTGGCAAATGATGTGCTCTCCCTGTGTGCAGTGTGCAGTGGAGGTGTGCACTGGAGCACACGGTACTGAAGACTCACAGTATCCTTGTTCAGGAGGGTATGGGGTTGATTGTCACTGCTTTGAGAAGCGGCTTTTAGTGGCAATTCACAGTATGAAATACAGTGATTTTCAGAATGCATTTTTAATTACTCTTTGCTCTTATTTCTCTTTAGAGAAAATGAAAGGTAAATACAATTACAACTAATGGACATTCTTGTATCTAATTAAAAAGTAGCTTCAGGAAGATTTACAGGAAGGTTTACCTGACAGTTAAACGTTTATATTACAATTAATTTAAAATTATTTCTTTATTTATTTTAAATATTGTTACTGTGGAAAAGTTTATTCTTTGTGAAATGTAATGGAGTGAGCCCTATTTCAAGTAGCCAGCATAACAAAAACCTGTTTATTAGAAAGAAAATATTTGGTTTTTAAACAAAATGCAAAATTGTCAAACTTACCAGAATAAAAATATTATGTATTATCAAGCACTCGTTTTGCACCAAAAATAAGAAAAAAATTTTATGTTCAGCACAGCTTGTAACTTATTCTCTGTAAGCTGGTGAAGGAATCACTAGTTTCTTTTGATCTTTTAAAAAAAAGTCTTTGATCATGTTGCTTTGAAAGGGAAAATACAATTGAAAGGTCGAGGATACAGTATTAAGGAATTATATCTTTGCTGACATTCATATTGCATGTGGAGCTGGCATGCCATGTGAATTGTTTGACTTTGTTCAGAGAATTACAAAGATTGGTGTGTTTTTTCCATAAAAAAAGAAGAAAAGAAACACTATGGATTTAATCTTATAGTGTTTCTATCCTGAAAAGTGCTTTCTGCTTCCCTGTGCTTTTAAAAAAGTATAAAAACAAATTAAATAGTACTTTTAGTCATGTATTTATCTCATTCTTTGTAAATGGAAGAGTGAAAGAGATCTTTTGACCATTCTTCTTTTCCAAGCTTTAGTTGTTTTGGCCTTTGTTGTAAGGTAACACTTGGAAATGCCACAAGGTAGTGTGGACTGGGAAGCAAAGTGCCTGTTGCTTACTGGTAAACACATTTCTTAAATAGCCAAAGGCAAATGTTTAAGAATTTTTTTTTTCCCTTGGTAAATTATTTCTGTTACATCCAAACATAAATACTATTTAAGAATCTATTCAGACTAGTAGTAAATAAGTTCATTTTATGTGAAAGAAACTCAATGTAAGTTAGAATTTATAAATTAAAATGCATCACAAATAGGGAAAAAAGTAAGATCTGTGCACTTTGTTGCTGCCTCACTAAGAAAAATAGCCAGTAATTAGAATGTCGGTGTGTGAATTATTTCCCCTCTAAAAAATCTGAGATACTCAGTTGTGTTTGTACAGCACATTACAGACGAATGACTGAGTACTTTTAAAATTTTCTATTCAGTATTACAGTTTTTGTACCTCACTCTTTGGTCTTAAACCAGCAGATGGCATTTGTTACTCTGTTTAAGTGCAGACTAACATAAATTTTGTAAACACACCGTAATTAACTTCAGTATATAGAGAAATCTTGTTTTCTGAGCTGTGCTTCTGATGCCTCTGCATTCGTCCAAGTTCCTGTAGTTGAGATTCCACTAACTTAGCACAAGGTCTATTAGGGGCATATAGCAAACTCCAAAATGCCCTCTTACACATTGTGCAGGCTCTTGTCCTGTGGCCAGCAGTATCCTCTCTACTTTTCAGGGTTTAGTGCCAGTGTTCCTCTCTAGCTGCTGTGGGGGGCAGTGAGTGCGTCACTCGTTCCACTGTTTCATAGAGTGTCTGAAGTTGAGCAGGTTGGTAGGAGTGGAGGGACCAGGACTCTAGGGCAGCCTGTAATCTGGTGAGGCACTGGAGTACAGGGGCTGTGTAGTGGTGAGCACATCTCTGCAACACATGGCCAAATGTTTTGTACTTCAGATCATACTTTATGAAAGCCACTACTGTATTCTAATTTGCACTCCATACTCCTTCAGTCTATGAAAAAGTACTGTCCCTTCCAATAGAGTTACTTTGGGTTTGCTTTCTTTCTTATTTGGATATTTTTCTAATTGAACTGAAGTGTCATATAATCAAGGAACTCTCCAGTTTTGGAGAAAAACAAAGGTATAAATTTAAAATATTTAGCTCAAGGTGGAGTCATTTGTTTTTGTTTACTTTTTCCTCTAGGAAGTGTGCTGGTGATTTAAAATGCAGATTGGCTTCCTGAAAGTGCTACTAAAATGTCTCTAGTTACTCTAGTATTTAGCATTCTGGTCTTTTACTGTACAGTACAGATCTGATAGTGGAGTGTAGCTGCTAATATAGTGAATATTTTTTGCCTATGATACTTCAGTTAAGGTGAACATTTTACTTCTGTGCCTTCTCTTACTTCCTGCCATTATCCTGTGTCAAAAATTACCTGTAAATGTGACTCCATATCACTCAGGGTTAATAATAATTTGCTATGTGAGGCACTCTGACTCAGAAGACGTAATGCTTAATGTGTCCTCGGAAGGGGTTTTCTAACCTAAGTGTGCCTCTTATGGGGCAGTTCCTTACGAGTTTCTTTAGCTAAGTAGCTAAACCAGGGAAGGATAGACCAAACCTGTAGATTTTGGGAAAAGTAGAGCTGCTCTACCCAAAGCTCCCTGTAGCCAAGATCCTCTCCACAGCCGCTTCTCACCTGCAGGAGCCTTTATGGTTCCTGTGAGAACCAGATTTTCAGCATCCCTGTTCTGATGGGAGAATGGCCAGAATGGAAGCAGGGAGCTTCTCCTTGAACCCAGTCAGATACTGAGCAAAATGTCTGCCTGGTTCTTCTAATTCAGGAACTTCATCTTACTCATTTTGGATCGATAACCCATTAATGCTTATTATTAATCAACGGTAGTAATTAGTTTGATGTAAGTTAAGTGGACCAAAACCTTTATTAGCTGTTAGGTTTTTCAGAGTGGCAGAGCTACTGAGTTCATGCTGAATTGCTTAAAATTTAATCTTGGATTTTAATTTAAAAATTCCACACACTTAAATGTTTTTTCTAGACCTCATTGGTTGAAAAGCAAAAACACTTTACTCCTGGCAGACTACTATTTTGTGTAAATATAACAAAAACCACTTACATAGCTACTTTCCCTTTTGCTGAAAAGTAACAAGTTTCATACAAAACTTCTGATTGGCTGTCAAACTATTGTAAATTGTGCTAGAACATAACTACAGAGGGTTATTTGAGCACTGTGTGATTTGGAAGGGCATGGACCAAGCAGATTTCACAAGTACTTTTAGATCTCTTGTACTTATGTGAAAGCAGCTGTTTCAAAGATGTTTCCTGGCTAACCTTTGTTTTATTATGGAGCAGTTGTGTAATTTTTATTCACATTCTGCCAACATCAATCTTGCAGTCTGAACTGTTGTATTGGCAAGCACCAGTGAGCACAGCACCTTGAAGGAAGCTGTGAGAAAAGCATGGAGCAAGGTGATGTGTTAGGAGAGAAATCCAGTTGTCTTTGGCAAATGGGAGAGTTTTGTGGAAGATTTGGCCTTTGTACTGAGAGAGCTCTCTGTCCCCTTCTTGTTAGCGCTAGATCTGGGACTATGATTACAAGGTATTTGATTTCAAAAAGGCCAGATAATGTGTTGGTAGAAGTGAAGAAACTTGATCTGCTGCCATGGTGTGTGTCCACAGAAAATCACATCATCTTAGATGATGAATTTGTCAAATTTTGACAAGAAAATTGATGGGAAGAGCAAAAACTTTTAGCTTACATATGAAAAAGCAGATGCTGAATTTGATGTTTTTCTTTTTTTTTTTTCCCCTCCAAGTTCTCGCTTATTTTTTTATTCATTTCATGGTTAACAAATAAATGATGCTGTTTGACCATGTAAGCTTACATTAATGCTTCCTGCTAAGAGCTGAAGGTATGAAATGTGTGCTGCAGTTAAACTGGTGTACAGTAGATGCCAGTAGAGACCTACTGAGTCAAAATAGAAATATGACCAGTGTTTCCATAGCAACAACTTCCTCCTGGCAGTCCTATTTATAGCAGTGCTGCAGTCCCAGCCTCAGTGCAGCTCTCGGAGGGACTCTCTAGGAAGGGTTAACCTTGTTAGAAAAAACACAGGCATAAAGGTGCACTAAGACTGTATAGGTTTGCTTTCTTGTGTTTTATTAAACAATGAAGTTACTGATTGTGTTTATTTTCTTTATGTATGTTTTGAAAAATCTTTGTTTCATAATGGAGAGCCATTAAATCTGTAAGCTGTGAGCAAATACTGCTCCTCCTTCCATGTGTTTAAGAAGAAATGCAACCTAGTGGAATAGTGCTGGATGTATAGTGAAAATCAAAAACACATCTGCTTTTTCAAGAGCCTTTTTCTGTCTCTCTTTCTACCCATAATTCCTTCGGAAATATGCATGCCTGGCAAGACTCAAAATGGATTGTATTCAATTACATAATTTTGGATGAAAATGTAGGGGGGTTTTTAAGTTACAAAAGGGCTATCTGTATACTTCGTTTTACATCCTTTTCTTTCAAGGCTTATTTAACTAGAAAAATACCACACATATTGCCTAAGGCTTATAGCACAGACACTCTCAGTTTTTATATATATATAAATATAGTGTAATAAATTTGAGAGTCATTAAATGCTTATAAACGTTCATATTTTCTAATTCAAAATTAGATACTTAAATTGTTTTCTTTTTATGAAATGTGTTGTCTGCGTCTTTCAACTTACAAATACTTTATTGGTCAATAAGAGACCTGCAAAATTTGGCAAGATCCCTAAGCTCTTAAAAATGAAGGATCCCCCACTAACACTTTGTATCAAGTAATTGCTCATTCCTTTTGTAATGAATAATAAATGCTGAAGTTGGATTTTCATCTTTCATTCTTGAAATAACTGATGCATAAAGAAGAAAATGTGTTTCATCAAGTCATCAATTTTTAAAGGAAATAAATAAACTTTCTTTAACCTCTAGGAAAAAAAGTTCTTTATTAGTCATTTATAAGGTTTGTTTAAGTTATTTTTTCCATTGATTACAAAAAAAAAAGCAGAAAAATGTTGCAGTATGTCTCTTGAATGCAGATAGAGGCCTCCTGTGAAAAAAAGAAATATTTCAGTTTAAAATAATATATTTAATATTTAAAATAAGATAGAAAATAATATTTTTATTAGAAAAATAGAACATGAAACCAGAAAAATACTAAGTTTCAAGATTCGGAATTAAAACCTAAATTTTAGTTGGTTGTAGGTTATCTGAAATTTTTTTTGTATCCTAAACCCATTTTTCTAGGTTCTGTCAAGGAATACAGTTAATTGTCTTTAAAACTCTTGTTCTTAATTGCAAGGTTCTCAGGGTTAACCTTCATTAAACACTAGGGAATGGTGTTATTTGTACAGTCCTGCTTTGCCTTAATATAGAAAAATGCACACATTATCCTTTAAAAATATTTAAAACGATTTCCAAGTAAAGTTACAACACATGGTAACATGCTGTTACTCAACCATCTGGGTCCTTTGAGGAGAGAAGTGTTCTCTCTTTCTTAATCCTTCATTTTTAAGGCTTGACTGGTAGGGTAAAATTTCTTCTTAGAAATTGAGAAATACCATTTTAGCAGAGATCATTAAAAACAAATTGTCCATGTAGCTACGTGGTCGATTCTTTTTCAGCAGGGAGCTGGAAGGTCTGTGTCTGGATTATAGTGCTGTGTGTTGTAACGTGCCACAGGGCATCAGCCCCTGGGAAATCTGCCCAAGGCCATGGGCTGGCCATCAGGAAAAGTGTAAAGGCTTTGTTGCCTTTATCAGCTATGGGGACCGCTGTGTTAGCCCTTGTCCTTGGCTATCATCATGATGGTTTTTTTTATAAAATTGTGGGAGAATTTTTACTGAAATACTATTTATCAAAATAGCAGAATTTGCACATGCAATATTCAAATTCAAAGTTGAATGTCTTACCGCTCTGAGTTTTTTTATGTGTTTTAAAATTTTGCCAAGATTTGGTGGCCAGAAGATAGCAAAAATAAAATTTCTGTCTAAAGGAAATTAACATTTCACTGTTGACTTTGGCTGCAAGAAATTGGAACTTCGTTACCTCTTACAGAACAGAAATTTCAGATTCTGTTTTGCATTCTGTTCTTCCTCTGTAGCATTATAAATTACTTGCTGTAATAATTAATTGGAAGATCAGTGTGTCAATAAGATAAAAGATTAAGTAAAAGGAAATAGGAAGTTCTGCCTTTAAAAATCATGGACTTCATGTGAAAACACTGAAAGCCATGTGGGATGTGGGTTTGTATGGTAGCTTTTTTGTATTGTCATTGGGCAATGCCAATCAATGCCAAGAATTTCCTACGTTAGGAAAGTGTATTACTATCTGTGAAAATGTGACCAGCACTTTCTTCTCATGTTTTATGTGTGCAGAACTTTTGTAACTGTGTACCCTGTCTGTAGTTCATAAAATTCTGGCAAATTCAGGCTTTCTCTTAGGATTTCTTCTAACAATTCCTTTTTGGTTTTCACTTAAACCACTTACTTCTGTGATGTCAGAGGATGAGTATTTATGATTCTTATTTCTGGCTCCTAACTCAACTGTCCAGGTCAGACATTTGGGTGCATTAAAAGCTCTGAAGTTTGGTGGGCAGAGTTGCTCTGTGGCAGTTTCCACATCTCTCCGTGGACTCAAGATGGCTGGCAGACTCTAACTTACATAATGTGAATTTTGTTAGTTACTGTCTTTCAGATCAGGGAAACAAAATGGTTTAGCTGAAGACCTGTGTGAAAGATAAGATGACAGTAGTGTAAAGGCTCAGAACCATGGGAGAGGAGAGAGACAAGATAAGCATGCCATCATACGAGGTAATTTTGTTTACTGGAGAAAACAGCCAAAATTAGAGAGAATATGAGTCTCTTGGAAAGATTCCCTCAATGCCCAAAGACTTGCAGTGAGCTACAGGGGGAGCACATCTGTACAATTCCGGAGAGGCTCTTCAGCTCCCAGAAGTTCACCATGCAGGGAATAAGCATCTTGATGTTGTCTTAAGTATTTTTTATGTTGTTGTGTGAGAGGTGCATGTCCTTACTCTGTTTTAAAGTGTTTGGTTATATATGGTGTGTAATATTTCTTCTCTGCCTATTTGTGACACCTGGTAAGGCAAACAGATCCTCATGATCTTCACTACCTCTTGTTTCTGGCAGCAGAGCCTTGAACCAATGGGATGTTGTGGATGTCATAATTGGTCTTGGAATAGAGCAGGTGAAAGGCTGGAAGGCATGAGGTGGCATCCAGGGAAGGCTGCAGCACCAGACCCTGATGGAAGAGCCCCCTAGTCACCACCAAGAGAGCTGATGCTCACCCAAATTGGCAGATGGCTGTGCAGAATGTAAACATTTAGACAGTTGATCCAAATTTTGAATAGGGGCTGGCGAAAGAACTAATATAATGGGTTGTGCTGGCTGAGGCTGATCACAATTGTAGCAGTGCCCATGAGGAAGAATGTAGCCAAATTTGTAAAGTCTGTCTGTCGGCATTTTTATTGTTTTATCATTGCAATGGGCAGTTTGTCAGCATGAGGGTTTTTTTCTGAGGCACAGGGCTGTTATGAAATGATTATATAATGTCCAAGGGTGGGTATCTGCTGACATTTGAAAACTATGCAGTGAGAAGTATGGTGGTGAAAAATGAGAGGTATGTCTTTAACACGTGTTGACTGTAAGACAGGAGACAGATTGTGGAAAAGATATTTCAATCTTTCTTAAGAATAGCCTAAATTTTTAAGAAGCCACATTGTAGATGTGCAGAAATATATGTGTTTCCATTTTCACAAAAATGAATATTTAGTATTACCCATTGTAAGCATGCAAAATTACATAATTTGCAAATTAATATAATGTTAAATGCAGCTTTCAATTTATTTTCCTTCTATTTTGTGGCATTAAAAATTACACTATCTAGACTAGTCCACAATTGAAAATAGTAAAATTTCTTGTGAAAGAATGAAATCTTATCAGTAAAAAGTTAAATGCATTTGGTTCATTCACAGAGTAAGTAGAACCAAGTTTGAAAAAGTAAAATGCAGTTGTGTTTAAATGTGTGATAGAATTCAACTTCTTCAATGATTTTTTCCACAAAGGAGGAAAACAATACATTTTTTTCCTCCAGTAATAAAATAAGTTTTATAAAGTAAGTAGTGTTTGCCAGTAACTTCCTTGCTTAGGAAGTTGACTAGTTGAAAGCATGAGTTTACTAATGATTAGATTCAAGCGGGTTATGTTTGCTATGATGATGTAGTCCTCCATCTTAATAACAGGGGAGGAACTGCAGAATAGTTACTTTTGGTTTTTTTCACACATGGTTGTGGTAAATTAAAAAAATATCTACTTTCTAATCTTTACTTCTGAACAGGCTGTTTGTAGTACTCTAACATAAAATGTGTATTTAAATATGAAGTGTAATGCATTAAAAAGCTATGAGAACACATGCTAGACAAATTATTGCTTGTTTGTTTTTTAAAAAACAAAACACTTTTCAATTTACATGAAAAGAGACTTTTCACTGAAGAAACCAGTACATCACAGAGCTTTCCTTAACAGGAAGTAGAAGAGAGTCGTGGTTAGCAAACATTGCAGGCAGGAAGCCCGACACATGCACAGCTCTTAGTGGCGCTGGGTTGTCCAGCTGCCTTCAGATGTTTTCTCTTTTGCTTTTGTGAGCGTCGCTGGTGTGTGTAGATGGTAGGGCACAAGGAGGTCCCTTGTAACCAGGGCACGGGGACAGCCACGGCACTGCAGAGACTGGAAGGGTTCGCTAATCGCCTCTTCCATAGGCACTCCAAGAATGGTGCGCATGAGCAGAGGGCGGCTCTGGAAGATGAGAGCCAACGGTGCTCTGAGTTCACTGTCCAGTGGGACGAAACAAGTAAGTGTGGGGAGGGCGTTGTTTCTTTTATAGGTATTTGCTCTGCGGTTTACCTTGGGAATGAAGTGTGACCACTGATGTGTGATACGTTCTGGGGCAATTTTATAATTCATTACCTAAAGGTATTAATGGGAAGACCATATTGCATCAGGCAGGGGGAGATGGGGGCTGGTTCATGGGCTGGTGGCTGGCAAGAGAATTTATCCCTCTTTTCCTTCTTTTCTTTCAAAACACAGTTGACTTGTTTTGTCAAGCCCCCACCCCAGTTCTTACTTCTAAATTACTTCTTTCATTTTCAGATTAAATCAGCGAGTTCAGCAGAAATAGAAGACTCTAACTAAAGACTAGAATGTTTAAACTTTGAAATAGGCAGACACTGCTACACAGATTAAACTTCTAATTATAGGGATTTTCATAATTCATAGTTTTCTTTTAAGGGATATATACATCAGAAACACTCTATATAGTGGTAAACAATATAAAATTGTGTTTGATTTTAACTATTACATATTAACTTAGTGTGGGAATGCTGATTAGCTTTAATTTCTTAATTAGTGAACATTTTACAGTATTATTTGTATGGATTAAAGTTTTCATGATTGTATTTGGAGTAATAAAAGAGATTTCCAAAAAATCACAATCTAAAAAAAATGACATTTGATTTTCTTTTTAACTTTAAAGCTGTGTAGTATTTTGCAAAGCAATTCTTGTCTCTGGTTAAATACTGATTTTAAAATGTTACAATATGGTAATTTATGATAATTTTTTTCCAAATCTCAGATTCATTGATGGATTTGAGATAGCACAATTATTTCAGTTGAAGATAGGCCACGTTGGAAATGCTTAGCATCACAGTGTTACCATGAAGAAAATCAGTATTTATACTTCTTGCTTGAAATTTAAAATATTGTATGAGTAGGGAGTGAATCTATTCTCAGAGGATAAGCAGTAAACATGGAAACAAAAAGGTGTTAATGCAGTGATCTAAAATAGATTAAATCTAGGTCTCCCAAATGAGATGGGAAAGAATTGACTCATTTTGTTAGGAAGATAAATGATGAAAGTGCATAAATTCTGAGCTTTCACTTCTCCATAATATTTTCAGCTTGGTAAAAATAGGTGCATACTTGTGTTTATGTACAAGCTCTTTTTTATGTAAATAGCTATCTGAAAAAATAACACTGAAGCATTTTTGTTTATGTAACGTGAAGAAAGTAATGGTAATGACCTACTGACACTCACAAATTGTGACCTGTTTGTGTACAAGTCTAGTTTTTCCCCCTCTGTGTAAGGCAGGCTTCCTAGTGTGGCATGTTTGATGAGGAAATGGACTGTTGTGTCTCTTGATAAACATGGTGAAAATGGCTGTTCTGTGAATGCTATTTTAAGTCATAGTTAAGCAGAGCAGTTGCATGCAGTTTTCTGAGCTGAAGTTGCTGAGCTGGTAGCTGAATTATGGGTGACTGTGTAGCTTTGGTTTTGGGGTGAAATTCTGATTCTTTATCCTAAAACTCTACTTTCAACCTCTAGATTATTTTTTTTAAATAATAATTTAAATTACTGTAGGTACCCATGAACTGAGTGCACATTTAAAGGTTCTCATTTTACTACCACTGTAGCCAGAGTGATAGAGAACATAAGGAGTACAGTGGAGGAGGTAATTTCTGTCTACTTCTGGCTCCTAATTAGATCTTCAGAAAAATACATCATCTCTGAAAATAGTTTGTAAAACATGAAAGAGAAACAAGGTGTTTGTTCATTCTGTTTTGGTTGCTTTGTTTGTTTGGGGGTCATTTTGTTTCGTTGCGGGGGGCAGGGGGGGTTTATATCCAAGAGTGCAGTGTCATAGAATTGCCTAGAGCCACTGAATTCAGCTTATAGATTAATTTCACAGAAAGTTTAATGAATAAGCAGTGGTTTAGAAACATGCTGGTGTTTGTCTTGGAAGGATATTTGAATATTCTCAAATATTCTGCCAATGTCACTGCAACTTTAAAACCTTAGTGTAAAGTTTTAGGTGAAGCTACTTAGCAGACAGCATGAAATACTCTTGAAGTTCAAGGCAAAAGCACTCTGATTCCTGAAAAAAAATTGGGAAGTGTCTTCTCAGAATTTCTCTTGTTTTAGGCTTCAGGTAGAATCCATTTGAAAAGGAAGTTAATGTATTTATATCTTCTGCTGTAATGAAATACTAGCAGGTCTGATTCTGTTCTTTTACAAGCAGTTTCTGCTGAAGCTCTGGGTTTGCTGAAGGGGAAGGAGCTGCTGCCTGTTTGGGGTGGACTTTGTGTTGTGGGTGGCTGTTGTCAGTGCTGTGGGTTTGAGTAAATTGCCATGTGGTCTATGGCCTTAGGGGATTTTCAGTGGTTGAGTTTGAAACTTAACATCTTTGCTTTGTTATTTTGATACATAAAGCATACACTTTCTCTGACTTGCCTTGGATACTTGGTTGATGCATGAAATTAATGTGTTTTGTAATATGCTCAGAGTCCAGTAGGGCAGAGGGTAGCGCAGGGCACCACGGGCCTCGGAATCTGTTTTAAAAAGCTGACTGAGCACACATGTGATGGTGCAGCCTGGACTGGTAACCAGGTCAGTTGTGCTGCACTGCCCAAGGGTGAAAGGGATGTGATGGCAGCCATCAGAACAATGCATTTCGTTCTTTGTTTAGAGGTCTTGACTGTGACCACTTGCAACTATATGGAACCTACATTTTGATTTTTGCTTTGTTTTTTTAGTTGCTTGTTGTTCTTTGTAAAATTGAAATGGGAAAGGAAAGGAGAATGAGGCTGCTTGGTTTTGAATGTAGAGACAGGAAGATCAGTGTGAGTCTTACATTCTTGAACCAGTAAAAGTATTTTCCAAATCTGCATAAGAATATCTACAACTTGGATAACTGAAATGGCCAGGAGAGTCACCACTAGTGCATCTGCCATCTTCATAGTCCCTAAATTGAAAGCGGATGGGTGATGAACAGTCAAAGGAGTATCATTTGGTCTCTGATTCAAAATAATACCAATATACTTCCAAATACAGTAGAAGGATTTATAGAGATTTAGCTGAATAGTTACTTGTATATGTGTATGTAGAGAGAGAAAAATGAATATGAAATATAAAATAATGTACAGAGCATACTGTATGAATTGCTTAAAGCTTTAGAATAACTACTAGTTGGGTACAAGTCAACAGATAATTCTGGTCTAAGGTTGCCATGGAAACAACCAGTGCTTGATATAATTGAGAACATCTTAAACCCTCCTGGTGTTTGCATGCTTTTTTCCCCTGCCATTTTGAGTTGCTTTAGACATGAATAGGTAGCATTGGTCAGAACAGTAGTAGCTAATGAGCAAAACCAAATACCCGTGTCCTGAATATTGATTTTGATATTCTACTGGTATCTTGTGCTTTGTAGTTTTTTGCATCACAAGGAGCTCATAAGGAAGAGCAGCTCTCTGGATTCTGTGTGCTCTCTTTCTGGTTAGTGTGTAAGTGTGTTTAGAGATTGAAGCACTGATTTGGTAGAGATTAACATACTTCATCAACTGTTGGATTAATATTTGGAGCAATATGTTTCTGAAAACTAGCTCTTCAGCATGAATGGTAAGTCTTTTCTATTCCCTTTTGACACGTTTTTTTGTTCCGTCTTCACAATCAGGGAAAATCTACCAGGTTTCCCTTTCTTGTCTGCAGAGCTGCATCGACTGCTGATTTCTTTGTTTTTGTAATCGACTCACTGTGGGTTTCTGTGTAAAATTATTAGTCTTAAAGATTTGCAGGTTTTTTATTAAACAGTTTGCTTTGCATGACTGGTATTTAGTGTTTTAAATTTTATTTTAAAGCTTTCTTTTGGAAATATCTGATTTGGATAATTTTTTAATTGAATATATACATGTCTGTTCACTTAATTTTCTGTGCCACTCAAAATAAATTATTTTCTGGGAATTGATACAAATCAGAGAGGCCTTCTGAAATTATTGTAATCATCACCTAAAAATTCTGATCAGGCTTTTGTTGTTTTTCATCTGAACCAGCTTATTCTGCTATAATTTTTAGTCTTCTAAATGCTGGGATGGCAGAATAGTTGAGGTCATTCATGGAAGTAAGGGAGGGGAGTCTCACTTGAAATGAGATACTATAATAGATCTAGTAAACTTATCAGGCAGGTATTTACTTTCCAAAACCACCTTGACTATTTATTATAAGGTACTTTGAATATAATGGAGTTATGAAGTGCTATATTCTTACTTGTAATATTATTGAAAGTTGTTTTTTAAATATATACTCTGTAAATTTGTTTCCTTAGAGAAAGATACCCTTTGAAAATTGTTTGCAAAAAGCCCAAATATGCTAGTTTCCGAAATGATGCCTTTTTGTTTCAGATAGTCTGGAGCTTTGGAAAATGACTTGAGACAGAGTTTTTTTGAAAAGAAATAGCAGTTAATCATGTATGTGGGGTTTGTGTGCATGTGTGTCTGTGTGGTTTTGCTTAATCCTACAAATTTAAAGGACCATTTTTACAAAGATTTCTCTTGTGTATATGGCATGAGATAAAGACTGGGAGGAGTTATCCCACTGCCTTATCTAATACCAGCTTGTCTATACTTATCTCATACAAATGTGTTGAGGTCATCTTCCCCAGAATGGAAAGTGTGGCTGTCATTTCCTTGGTGTGCAAAGTACAAATGTCAAAACTGATACAGTTATTAAGACAGTGTTTCAATACTTTGTACGTACATGATGGAGATTTGTGGTACAGCATCATTCATGGCTGTTTAAGTAAACCTAAATGCAGGCTGTCCCTGAAAGTGGTGTCCCAGCCCCTGGTGGGTGCTCCCCACATCCCTGCAGGGGTGCTGGCAGGTAGGAGCACAGCCTGGACCTGGTGGGGACTTGGTGTAGCCACACGGGCCCACGGCCGGCCTGCACTTGCCCCGCAGGGACGCAGTGGCATCCCGACATCCCCGCCACCAGCTGCCCTTGCTCAGCCTCTGGGGGAAGTGGGGGGAAGTGACAGCCTCCCTGCACTTCCTCCATGTCATGCGGCCGCCTCGTCTGCTCACGGAGAGGTCCCTCCTGGGGTCTGAAAGTCTCTGCTTTTCACCACTTGTTACCAGGCTGGCTTTTCCATCGCGTTTTCCTGTTTCTCTTACCATTAGGTGTAGCCTCCACAGGAATTGAGATTTGTGGAAATCAGCTCTGTGAATGTTGAATTTTGGGTGATTTTGGTTTGGATATTCTCTTATGATTGAGTTACAAAAGGAATGAAGTTCACATAAGCTAGGTGAGAAAGACATTATAATTGTTTGTAACCTCAACAATTGCGTTGGTTTTTTGTTTCTTTAGTGGTGTGGGTTTTTTGGGGGTGGTGGTTGTTTTTAGGCTTGGGGTTTTTTCTTTGCCCTGGGGGTTTATTCTGCATTTTGCATCTGTAGATTTCATTCATCTTGACATGCAGGCTCCCAGTTCCATTAAAAAATAGAAATAAATAGCTACAACTTCTAACAGGTGTTGATTCCCCATCAAAAATACCTATGAATCTAATTTTGACAAGGGAAAGATGACTATCTCCTGCTCCATCAAGATTCAAGAATCAAGATTCAAGAATCAAGATCCATCAAGTCTTTGCTGTAAACATTTCCCTGTTTAAACCACTTAATGCTTTTCAGTGCACTTTTGTGGCTGTCTTCACTGCAGCAATGTTACATTACACCCTGTCGGCGGATAAAATCAGATGCTTTCCTTGTGAAAGATGGCCAAGATGCAAGTGAAACCTTGATGAAAACGTGATGTATTTTCTTCAATTGCAAATACAAGTGGCTAATTTTTTTCCCTTTTATTTCTTTTTTTTCCCCCCCCCCAAAAAAAGCTCTGGTTACATGATTAGATTTTTTTTTCCTAGAAAAACTCAAAGAAAAAGCTGGTTTTTTATTTCTTTGGACTTGGATTTTTGTTTTGAACAGCTTGAACAGATAAAACTGTAAGGTCAAGTAACTTTAATAGCCCCAGCTCCCAGGGGTGAAAGGTATAGTCTGCTACATCTTCCGTTCCACTAAGAATAGGCTTAATATTCTGAAGTATCACTAATTACATGATTGGGCTACTGCTTTCCAATACTGCAAATGGAGGCAATTGCTGATACAGACATTTGTACTCAAATGGCAGTTACCAGAAGTGCGTGGAGACAGATGGAACAGTACATGGAAAGGGCGTGAGCCACGCTGATGGACTCTGCTGAAATATTGTCCAGTTTTGTGCACACTAGAGCATAGGCATGTGTAAGGAGTGAAGGGAGGTAGTGTAAATATCTTAGTTATGTGCCCTGGGAACATTTTTAAGGGCAAGGGACAACAAGTAGCAACTGAAAAATTATAGAAAATGGAAGGATGCCATGGAATTTCCGGGTGCCAGAACCATACAGCTTCCTATGTGTGTCTCATGGGGCTAATGCTTTCTTCTTTTCAAAAATTCCCCACTGTTACCCATTAGCCTCTGACAGCAAACTAGGACAACTTCTTGGGTGTTAACTTGGGTTCATGTTTTGTTCTAGTTCTTGTACAAAATATTCGAAAAAGGCAACACAGAAGTTGCTGCATTGACATTGTTCTTAAAATGCATCCACGTAGTGAATGCTCCCTCACAGTGCTTGGTTTGGGATAGAAGCAAAAAATGAGTTTAATAGAATCGAGGTTTCTTCCAAAGGAACGGGAATTTGGAATCTTGAACTTTGACTGACTTTAGTCCCCATTGCATTACTTACGTATATTTTGTTAGGAGAAAGATTTGTTTCTTGCCCTGAATTTTAGTTTACATCTCAAATTGTTTATATATTTGTTGCTGGTTACTCTGAGAGTTGCTGTTAGTTTTGCTGTTACAGGCCAAAGTTCACAGGAGTTTCCCAGCTTTAATTATGGAGGTTCTTACAGACAGTTTTGTAACTTGCACAATGTTTTTGGTGTTTTTCTTTATTCATTCTTAGCTGTTGACAGATACCCCAGCCCAATAAGAATTAATGCAGTTTAATTTCTTTAGCTTTCTTTTTTTTTTTCAGGTTTTGCAGTTCAGTTCTGTGCAAGTTTTATGCCTGCCTTTATGCCAAATAAGTGCTGAATTTACTCAGTTTCTCTCTAAAATATCATTCTTTATCAAAATGGATAATAAACACTCTTACCTACTTTTTGCTTGCCTTAATCCTGAGGCAGACAAAAACTTGTTATTCACTCCATGTGTTGAATTGTGAAATGTGTTTATTTACATAAGACTTCCTTATTCAGGAAGCCAGTCTCTGCTATTTAAGGGTATAAATGAACTTCTCCTGCTTGGTTGGTTACTGCAGGCAACCCTTTCCTGTAAATATTGAAAGCATGTTCTGCAGGAGATATGTCAGTGCAGTGATGTGTCAGAAGCTCAGATCTTGTGAAGAGATGAAGAGCTATTTTGCTGATTTACCCTGACAGCTATGAAGATGTCTTGCTGATCCCAAAGTATCTATATGAAAATTTGTGGAGTTTTATTAATGCAAGGGCTGGGACAAGGTAGCTTATGGGAAGTGGACTTTGACATGAGTGCGCATAGACCAAATTTGGTGCACCTACTATTATTTTTATGCCTTGTATTAAACATTTGAAAAAAAAGAAGCAACAAAATAGTTTCTCTTCTCAAGTAACTTGTTAAATGCATCCATACAATGAGCAGCCCCTGCAGTTGTTTAGTTTGGAGTATAAGGAAGAAGTTAGTTTAGTAAAACTTCTAAAGGTTACTTTTAGAAGGAAGATCTATTTGTGCATGAGTGTGTGTGGTATTATTCCCTGCTTGCAGGGAATTCATTAGTCAATATGCAGATCAGATCAACTACCTGCAGATTTATGCCTACTGTTGCTAGTAATCTAGCCATAAAGCCTTGTCTCAGGGATAGCTGCCTGGCAGTATGTTACCCTTTGTAGTCACGGAACTTTTACAAAGAGGAAATGTGGGGCAGTAATCTGGGGAGGGAAGTGGGTGCTGACCAGTTAGCCAGAATCTTAATGGTGCAGAGGGCTTAACCAGAGGGAATCTGCAGCAGGTGCTGTAAACATTCTTCTTGGTAAGTGGTTTTGACTGTAAGAGGAAAATCTGATTTATTTTTTTTATTTGTATTAACTACTAGAATTTGCTAAAAACCTTTGCTCAAAAATGTGGTACATTTACAAGATATTTTATAGTAGTGCCCTAGAAAATGTTGTTCTTGGAACTCATTCTTAAAGTGTATTCTTTTTCTTTCTCCCCACATGGTAACCATGGAAATATGTGCACTGCAGGAACAAAAGATGTTTGAATTTTCAAAATTCTCACACAGTTTTCAGTTTTCTTTGTTATATTGTTAATATCTGTTATATTTCACACAGGAAGATGGTCTTTTACACTACAGGTCCTGTGGTAGTTGTAACGTTTTAGATTATTTGCTGGATAAAGTTTAGCAACAACTATAGAGGATGGTACTGCACAGCTGCAGCTTAATTCCCAATTGCTTACAAAGTACCTCAGTGTATGATAATTTAGGATATTACGTGTTAAGGTTCTTCACACAGATTTTTTCTGTATGAACAAATTTTTTAGGTAGGGAGTGTTACGTACTGCATTTGAAAGTAATTGTATTAAACACATAATTAATTTTAAATTTTAAGATAATAGAATTATTCAATACAATAATTGAAAATCAATAGCTTAAAATCAGAATTATTTCTCAGAATCCTTTTCAGCAGTCCTGTGTGGTGTGTTCATGGTCTTGTCACACTAGGACAAGCTTTCAGAAAAGGAGCAGTTCTGTCCCCTGTATTTGTCCATTTCCACCCCACTTCTCCCTTCCCTCACCTCGGGAAAAGCATTCATGGGAAGAAGAGGGAGCTGCTTCTCTGGTCATTCCCTGCCTTCTGCCCATTACTTTTTAATCTGGGCTGGTTCCCTGACCTGGCTTGGCAGTCAGACCCAAGAATGCTTTTGCTCTTTCAAGGAAGGTCATTACAGAGAGGCAGGAATGAGTGACTGTGAGAGGACAACACTGGAGTGTGGGGGTTTTTTCAGCCCATACTGAGCACTGAACTGTAGCCTAACAAACCAAACTGCTATTTCTTGGACTTTTAAGCCTCAAATCATATGGATTGTTGCAAGAGAAGAAGCAGATTTATGAATATGTCATCTCCTTCAATGAATGCTTCAAGGGCAGGAAGAAGGTATGAGAGAGACTTCTTTCATTAAGCCAAAGACTAGTTTTAACATATTCCAGAACTAATTGAATGCCAGTTCTAACTGGTTCATTTAGAGAATTGAAACAAAAACCCCCAGCTCTAATCAACCAGCAAAAGGTTGCTAATAGCACTTTAATTTGAAAGGAAAACTTGGGTAATAAAGAGGGGTGCCAGCCTGAGGGACCAGAATACCTTAAGGTGGCATGGAACAGCTCTTGGGCCACCAGGAATCTGCAGCAGACTTTGTCACATCCTGTACATGGATGGGCAGATGAAGCTATTCTGCTTGTCAGCATTGAGGAAATCTTGCATATAATTATTACTTCAGGATTTGAATAATAGATCCTATTTTGGATCATAAATTTTGGTTGGCTGCTATGGGGCTTTTGGCATTTATCTTCTGTTGAGAAGTCACTTCTTAAAGTATGTTTGTTTATTAATTTTGATGAACATTGGGTCTGGGTTGTCTTGTAGATCAAGAAAGCAGAGTTTTATCTCATCTGTATATTTTTTTGTGGAAAATGATTGAACTGGGACATATATGCATGTACAGCTCTGCTGAACAGTGCTAGTACAAGATTTGGTTGCATTTCTAACTGAAAAACTTTACTGCTTTGCATCATACATTTGACTTTACTGATTTACATTATACATTTTTCAGGGGGTTAAACAAAATTTCAGGGATTCATGTCCTAAGTGACTCTGTTATCTGGTTTGCTTCTGTCTCCCCAGAGTGGCCCCTGTTATACTACACTTTTTGGCATTAGCAGGGTTTACCACTTCTGAAGCAGTACTTTGGTATTTAAGAAAAGAACAAGGGAGAAAGACTGAGCATTGGATTTGGAAATTAAATTAATATATTATCTGTAATAAAAATAGAAGGAAGTCAATCTGACTGTGGCAGTTGTGTGCAGTAGAGCATCTACTGCTCAGAATTCAACAAAGATCAGTGTTATCTCTGATAGCTGAAAACCTGGCTCCTGTTCTGGTGTGTCTTAATCTGTCACATCTCTTGTGCAGGCTGTTGCTGTATAGCCAGCCAAGTAAAGAGGTGAACTGGGTTCTTTGCAGAGCTCTTAACTGTTTTAAATTTGCTTTTATAAAATTCACAAAATACTGTTTAGCTCAAGACATCAAAATCATGGACAGGATTAAAAAAAGATTTTGCCTGTGTTCCAAAATTGAGTTGTAATGGATAAGAGCAATTTGTATTTTACAATTGCTTCACGTTTTAAATTAACTCCTGAATGTGCTTCTACGAAGATCAGATTCTAGTGCCTTCTTCTCGTTTTTAAGCACAGCAGCTGTAACTGGCCTTAATTTACTGTTCATCCTGTTTATCTCTCTTTTTTTCCCATGACTTTCTCCTTTCCACTTCTTCCTGTCCTTTCTGGTATTCCATAGAAAGGTTTATAGTTAGATCATTAGCGCTTCCATTTTAATTGCAAACTTATATTAAGTTAATAATTCTTCCATGATCATGTATCGACTAAGAACTTTCAGGTTTTGTGTTTCAGCAAATGGGCTCTTTCAGAACTGCTCCATGTGTTTGGCTCTTTGTTTTTGGGGAGTGTTGGGTTTTGGTTTTTTGGTTTGGTTTTTTTAACTGAAGGAAGGTTCTTACCCATTTCAGCTGGTAAGTTGCTTTGCTCTGCACCACCTGTTTTTATCATAGTTAGTGTTTAAAGAGAAATATAAAGTCAAAACCTTGCTCTCAAAGTCAGAATCATGATAAATGAGAAATTGATGCAGTTCATTTACCTTGCCCTAGCAGAAACAAGACAGACTCCTTGCTGGTCAGCTCTTCACAAGAGGGCCAGTGGCTGTGCTCACTGCACTGGTCAGACAAGGTGGACTTGCCCTCGACGAGGCTTATATCACCTGGACTTTTTTCACCCACCATTTTCATATTGTGAGAAACAAAGTGTTTTGGTTTTGTTGACAGTCTGTTTCAATGATAACATTTTAGTTTGTGCTTTGAAGCGTTTTCCAGCTATTAAAATGTTAACTGGTGCTCACACTGCTTCCTCTGGGTGTATAATAATACTTAACGCTTAGCTGTGTTCATTTTGAAACACTTGCCAGGGCGGAGAAACCTTATTTTGAGCCTTGTTATATTATTCCTGCTAATCAAAAGAGAAATTTAAAAAATTAAGACGACAGGTTAATGGTATAAGAATGGGGCTTGGAACTGGAATCAGAAGTTTCTCACTTGCTTCTGAAATATGGTACCATAACCACAGGATTGACTGAGGTATCTATATACATCTTGATAAAGTTTAAGGCTATAAATACACTTTTTATAAAAATGCAATATACATGTACATTTACCAGAATCTCTTCATACATATTCATTTTTCCATTAAATGATTTAATTAAATAGCCCATTTAACTCCAGACTTCAAATGATTATATTACAATTTTGGAACAAAATTTGAATTGTATTTTGATAAAGGGCATTTTAAATACCAGACAGAGATTGGCATTTAGCACAGCAGATGGGGGTTTGTAGTGGTGCCCAGTGTTTAGTCTTAATCAGTTTAGTTCTTGCTTTCTTGCTGTGAATCCTAGCCAAATACTTTTTTTTCCCCCCCTTACAAAAAATAAAATCCTGGCTTGCTGGCTCTTGTGGGAGATGTGATTGAGGATAACAAATACTGTGCATGTGGGAGGTGGGAGAAAGGCAGAGTAACTCATGGTAACTCTCAGGACTGCTCCATCTGTGACCCTTTTCCCTCTGCTGTCATTGCAATCCTGCAACTGAGAGGTCCTCACCCTCTTGATTTTTTCCAGGAACTTTCTTCTGATTCACTTGCTCTTAAACTGTGTTTTAGGTCAAAGTACTCATACCCTTGGTTAACAATTTTTTTATAAGCATGCTAACTTTTCATACAAAAGTTGATCAGTAAAACAAGCAAACATATTGTGAACTGTGTGAATATACTAATAGAGAGCAATTTCCTCTTGTTTGGGGGTGGGTTCATGGGTGTTTCGATTTTGTGTGTAGCAGAGTTTTTTCATTTGTTTGGGTTTTGTTGGTTTGTTGCTTGCATTTTTTTTAATTTCTCCTATGCTGGCATTACCTAGGAACCTCTGGGTTCCTCTTCCCTCAGAGCACTGTTCCAGCAGACTTCCCTGCTTATCCTCATGTTGCCTTGGTTCCAAGTACAGCTCTCCACAGGCCACCTGTGATATGCAAGGGGGTAGCTGAGATCGTATGTTGTAGTGGTTGCACTGCTTCTGACCAAGGTGAACCAAAGTGGGCTAAAGTTGTAAGACTGCTTCAGGCCATTCAGTTGTGGTCCTGGGCCATTATTCCATTTCTTCCCACCTTCTTCTGGATCTCACCAGATTTTCTGCTTTGGGTGTTTGCATTGCACAGAACCTGCCTCCTGCAAATGCTTGCTCATGCTGGTCACGGAGGGCTGGGTTTTTGATGTGTGTTTGTGCTTGCCTAATCCTGGGACAACTGGTGCATCCTCTCCAGTTCTAACTGGTGTCCTTCCTGCCACGTTCAGTTGTTTCTGCTGTGGTCCTTGTTGTTGTACTGGTGCTGTTACCTGTGTTTTGCCATCTCCTTCCAGTACCTTCCTTTCTTGAGCAACAGCTCCTCTGGCTTTGGTTTCAGCCTCCACACTCCAACTTCTACTGTACCAGTAAACCCAGTCTGGGTAGGGTCTGTTGCTGATCTGTGCATACACTCCTTGCCCCAGTCTCATCTTCCCTTCCTTCAGCCATAGACAAATGATCCTTGCTCTTCAGTGTTTATGGGAACCTGTATATCCACATCTCTTTCCTTAGTTCCTTTTTTTTTGACAGTCTTACAAAATTAAATTGTACTCATATGGTGTCCATACCGGATCCTGTGTACATTCCACTTTGCATACAGTAACTTCAGCTGTGCGGTTTAGACGTCTCAAGTTGCTGTTATTGGATAATAGGACTGAAATCTGATTGAGATTTTTTTTTTGGAGACTGCTTGGCACTTCTGTGCTATCTACCACATGCCATGCAATTCACACATGCTGTCTTCTGGAACAAAGTGCTAAGTAGTGGGAAGATCACCCGATTACAGGTTTTATTGTGATCCAGCATGCTGTGATGAAGATAGATACACTATTGTTAGCAACAGTTCCGTGGATGTGTATGTCTTGGAATAGATTAATTATTAAAGATGCCAGCTTGATCTCCTGAAGTTTTCTAAGATGTGCTTATTTCTGTGATGCATCATCTTTTTTTCATACTGATTTTAGCTGCCTTTGGTACTTTTTTTCTTTCTTTGCTCAAACATTCTGTGATTTAGCATGAGTCATTCTGTCTGTGTGGGAAAGGGCTGGTTTATTACAGGGTCTGTTCCTGAGTGGGGAGGGGAAAGGGTGGAATGTATTTGTGTTTTCTATGTGTTTGTTGTGGAAATGCATAAAACTTTTTTTTCTTCTTCTCTTTCTTTCCTCTCTTCATCATCTCATCTGTGTGGGTGAATGTTCCTGCAAACCCTTGGGGAACCTATAGAGACGTTTGGTATGCTCATTCCTTCATTAGTGCCCAAAGTCACAGATGCTAGGTACAGTTATACTAGAAAAGCAAACAAGAGCCACATTGTCATACTGTAAAGTGGCTAAAAATGTGCACTTGAGGACAACCTCTAAGTCATCATCTAATACACCTGTTTGTCATTGCAGTAATACCAATGGCCACTGCTACCCAGTTGGTGTAAATTTTGGTTCTGCACTTGAAAGCAGAAATTAAATCTGTTCTCCTGTAGCAAGAGCTGCTGTTTTGTGCTTGAGAGATAATTTTCAAAAGTTCAAATTCCAAGTCGTGTTCTGAGAAATGACTGAAGTGCATGCACTTTAATTGCCTAAGTTCTGTTTGTAAGCACCTGTGGAATTGTGTTGAGGTGTAGGAGCCCAGGTGACCTCTGAAAGTGAGAACCGGGCACAATTTGATCTACTCTCTCATTAGGATGAAATCATGGTTTTAATAAAACACAGCACAAAACACGTTTAAAAGACGGGGACTTGCAGATAAATTATTACCATTGGGCAGCTGTATTTTGAAAATGTATGTACAATTCTGCTTTCTAAGAAAAGAGAGCCAAAATAAAGTAGAACAAGGTAGGAGTTTTGTTGCAGGAGAGCTTGTGGCTTAGTGGTATTCTAGAAATGAGAGATTTTTCTCACAAATCCACAATTTGAATATTTCCAGCTGGATCACATTTCGTTCATAAACAGCATTCTTTATTCCATAAGAAGAACAGAGACAAAAATGACTGTAAATGTCATTGTATATTTTTATAAATACTGAATAGTCATACTTCAGTGCAAAATATGTGGAAACTTAAAATATTTATTTATATGAACAGAGATGGCATAAGGGATATTTAAGACATATGTACTGTAATAACATGAAAAAACAACACCAGTTCATGTTTTAGTTGTGCTATATAGTGTTAATGTTGTCTTCTAAGCTACAGCCACTTCAGTTTGAAGGCTCAGCTTTTTGGTAGTCTTAATGATTTTCATGGGTTTTTTCTTGTCATTAAGAGAAAGTATTTGTGCTACTTCAACATAAATTGGTGTTTGAAAAACTGTATCAGTATTCCTCATTTGATCAAGTCATCTCTGTTCTCCTAATGGAAGAAGGATCATCAAACATGAATTTGGGCATTGCTAGTTTCTTTTTTTTTGTGTTGAAAATTATTTCACACCACAGGAAATCCTGTCCTCTCTTCAAATTAGGGTAATTAAAAGTCATTACATGAATAACCTCTATAACCTAAAAACAAAGGAAATATTTTCTACACACAGGATAAATATGTAAGCATTTTTTGCTGATTAGCCACTAAAATATTTTTAACTCTCAGTTAGTTTTAATACCATTTTAAAATAGTTTCTTTGATATAAACGATGTTTTTATTGCTCTACTTAACCATAAGTTTAGAATACTGAATATGTTCCTCCTCTGTGATATTGCTTGTTTCTCTTAAAATAAAATTACTGAGCGGATATCATGCTTTAAACGCTTTTCTAATGTTGAGGTCTGCCTGAACTTTTGACAACTTTTGTGAAATTTCCATTTTATTTATGCTCCATTAGAGCCAGCAGTAGTGGGAGCCATAAACCTACTTTGAGTGTTTTGTGATAACCAGGTCCCATAGCACACCCAAGAAGCGGGGGGAAAAGGGAAAAAAAAATTTACAACCAGCCTTCTCCAGGGCTGCTGTTGTTTTTACTGCTACTGGAAATGTACCAGTATAAGAAGAGAATTTTTGAAGTTTTCTTTGCCAACATTTGTATTCACTGAAAAGTACAAAGAAGTTCTGATTCATCAGGTGATTTGTTTACAACCTATTATAAACCTAATTTTTTGACTGTTGAAACGTAAAATACAGTTGCTAAAACACAGATTTCTAGATACTGACCAGAATAATCTTGACATATTGCTGTGTATTTTTAGCAATTGCTTGTCCCAGAACGTCACAGTACAGAAAAACCACTGTTATTAATGTAGTATTATGTGAAATGATTCAGAGAACACAAAACAAGTATGATATTTTCTTGATTCTGTGACTCTTTCAGAACCACAGCAATTTCTGAAACACCTCCCATTAATGACTGTGCATGAAGTAATCTGCATTGATCTGGCTGAGCATTGATATTAAAAAAAAAGAGAGCAGCTGAGAGATGATCTGAACAAAATATGTTGGTGCACATTTTAAACAGTCATCCAGAATTTTGCCATTATAGTTTCCTTCAATTTCAATGGAAAATCAATATTAAAACTGCATATTCTCTGACTGTGGGCATGCCTAATACGCAATGTCGTCGTAGCCCTGTGCTTTGTCTTTGCTTGCAGTAATGCTGTCCATTTGGTCCTTGAGCTTGCAAACAGCCTTTAAATATAGGTGATGAGGGGAAAAAGCAATGAGATTGACATTACACTCAAGCAGCTGAAAGAAAATGCAACATTTATTTAAAGAGATAAGAAGTCAATCTTTGTGGAATGGCTATTTATAAATGCCAGGTGTTTGGTTTTTTCCCAGCTGAATTAAGAATGTCTAACATCACCTTAAGGCTTGCTTGCCTATAGAGTATTGTGAGCTATTAGAGCTGGAAAAGTTTAAGTAACTTGTGTAGAATGATGTAGTTACTTCAGAAAGCTTAGATATCACCTGGAGATACGGTAGAAGTTCTAGAGACATCGATGCTTGCTTTCATCCATGATGAAAATAGCATATTATGAATTGAAGAAAGAAGTTGATAATGAAGTTTATGTATTTTGTTAACAAAGCATCTCCATTGCACCTATGATTAATTATATTAATTAAAATGTACTTTTTTGTGTGTGTTTTCAGTGAAAGAGTTCCTAGCCAAAGCCAAAGAAGACTTTTTAAGAAAATGGGAAAGCCCCCCTCAGGTATCACTCATTTAAGCATTCAGTAATTTTCTGTATTGCATTTTTTGGACAATGTTATCAGTGTGTTGTCAGTCTGTAATGAGCAGTGCAGAAAACAGAAATCATTTTAGTGCAATTTGTAAAGGAGTTTCAGGTATTTTAATGCCAGCTTTGTCACTTTTCACTGAAGTTCATCAACAAAGGTTCTCAGGTCTTCTCCAGATATGAGCTGATGAAATGCTCCCACTGAACAACAATTTCTCTTATGAGAATGATGTTCGCAATCAACATGGCAAGACTCAAAATCTATTGGCATGTTTTTAGTTGGCTTTTTTTAATAACCAGAAGTGTTGGCACATCTGTAATTTACCGTGTTAATAATTTCCCCCATAATAGTAAGTGGAATTAAGAGTATTAAGACTACTGCATAGGGCTTGGGAGCTGGTTAAGGAGCTTGTTAGAGAGAAATCTTGTAAAATTTGAGATTTGGGGGAACGATCATTCTTGTTCTAAAGCAACATTTGAGATGCTATGGCAATGAATGTCTGAGAAAATGTACTCAGGGATGTGGTCTCCAGTCAACTCTCATGTAGAACTGTCTTTAGAGCTTGGGGGATTTTGCATGTTGTAATATTCTTGATCATTAAGTATGAGGGGGTTGTTTATCTGCATGTTATAATTAATGATCTGTTTACTGCTAGATGTTCCTTACTAAGCATGTATGGACAGCTGCATGGACAAATTAAGGAAATGTTGATATAATTCAGTTAAGTCTTCTTCTGGTTTAATGAGTACAATGTAAAATCTCTTTTTAAAATTTGACAGGTATCACATTATAACAGTATAGTTGGCTATAGTTTCTTTGATAAATGTAATATTACTCAACTTTTTTCATAATTGAATTCATACAGTTAAAATTGTCTTTGTGTATTCGTTTGTAAATAATGTGATTATATCCTACATGTAGAATACTGCTGGCCTAGATGATTTTGAGAGGCAAAAAACCCTTGGAACAGGATCATTTGGGAGAGTAATGATGGTGAAACATAAATCCACAGAACAGTATTATGCTATGAAGATACTGGACAAACAGAAGGTTGGTATAATTTATAGTGGGGTTTGTGCTACAGAAGAGTATGATGCGGATGAACAGCTACAGCTGTGGCTGAACTGAGTTGCACATACTGTGCTTTTTCTTATCACACTTGGATACCAGTGATAATTTAATGCTTTATTTTCTTTTTTAGCCAGTAGGTTCAGTTGTTGGGATTGTATAGACTTTGTACAATTGCTAGTAACATTAACAACAGTCTAAAGAGGCTTTAACTAGTGTCCAAGGCATTCATAAAATGTTATTGGGTAAATTCTTTGCTTAGATTTTGTAAGGTGGCCTGTATATTCTTTGGCAAAAGCAAATTGTAGTGCTATAGTTCAAATAAACAAAAAAACTTTTGCAGGGTAGCTCAAAACTCTGGAAGACTCTTTAGATCAGAAATTCTCAAAATTTTCATTTGTGAACCGTAACTGAAATTAAAATTGTCTGCATAAATAATTTCTTTTCCATTCTTGATTGTATGAGGTATTACTTTCTGTATGTTTAATTATGTAATAATCTTGTTGCATCTTTAGTAACCTTGTAGATAGAACAGGAGTCTCAGAACAGCTGTCGCATAATGGACATTTTCTGCGTTGAAAACTTCAGTGCTGTAGTCTGAGCCTGTATTGCTGCTCCAGCCTGATTTTTTTTTAGCAGTTTATTACTCTTAGATTAAGTAAGCAATGCCATTTGATAAAGTTTAAATTTTAAATAGTACAGAATTCCAGAATGCAAAGAAGTGTTTTAACAGAATTTATCAATACAAGTAGTTTTTAATGGTTTTGACAAGTTTTTCAATAGCGCATTATTTAGATTAGTAGATTCAAAAGTCCTCAATGTAAGAGCTGTTCTAACTTTCAAGACACTATACGTAACTTTGCTGCTGTATAACAAAGGTCATTTTAAGACAATATTAATCTGGCAAAGAGAACTTAATGATCAGCAACTAACAAAATCAAAGTCAGCCATGCCTCAATGTGGACTTTTGCACTTAGGCGTTATTACATTTCTGAGGAATTTTATGTAATGGAACTATGGCAGTGACATAGTCAAACTGTTTTGCCTGAGTTGCAGTTCCAGTATTCTTTACATGTGATTGGGGTCCTGGACCTTGAATAATGGTTCATTTAATGAAGGACTGCTTTATAATGGTCATACAAACAGAAACTAAAGTAAACTTGCCTTTTTGGTGTCAAATCCGACATGTGGGGTTTTTTACTCAGAAAAGCTGAATTTTTTGCAACTAAAGCATTCTCCTATTATAATGGTTTCTAACTTGTATTTAAAAAAAAATCCAATTAAGTTAAAATTACATTCCACCATAGTACAAATAAAGACAGCCCAGACCATTTCCACCCATGTGGAAATGTACCTCAGCATTACCTCAGTATGGCTGGTAGCATCCTGCAGGCAGAGCTACTGTAGCATCTCAGTGCTGCCCTAAGAGCCCACCACCAAATTTCAAATTTTCAGCTGTTTTTTTCTTTGAACCCTTTTTCATGAATGGCTGAGTTGTCATCACTGGAGCAATTTAGGAAATAACACCTTACTTCAGAAAGCTGCCATAAAAATACTCAAGGATTTTAACAAGAAAGATAATTAAGTTCTTAATTACTCCCTTAAGTTAATTAAGGTAGTAATCTACCTCTTAAAATTGGAAAGTGTTTTGCTGGAAAAGCAAAAAGTCACATTTTTAACAATTGCAGTGGACTTGTAGTAAATGATTCCATGGGATTATAAAGATGTTTGCATCCAAACATCAGTCTTCTGTTAGTAAATTAGATGGTTCTGTCTATAAAAAGAAGTCTTGATGTGTTCCTTTATGAAATACCTGCTTTTTCAACTTAGCATAATTATTTATTTATGTGTTCTATTAGAAATATATTAGTAGCTTCCATTAATTGTTCAAAAAATAGGATATGGTTTGGTGAGAACATGTTTCTATTTCTTTGTTTATTACAGAAAACATACAGATAGAATCAGACGATGGGCAGGCTGCCTATAATTTTTCATTTCCATTTTACTTGGGGAAAGCATCCCGTGTATGTCTTTGTTATCCAGTCTCATGCTTGATTCATAGAACATGAAAAAAAATGTCATAGATGTTGATGCAGCCAGTAGTTTTCTGTGTAGGGATGTTATTCCTTTGTCTGCCTTGCATTAGGAAGGCTGTAACATGCCAGACACCATTTCTATAAGGGAAGGTGACACTGGCCATGCCCTGAGCCTGGGCTTAAGTGTGAGCAAAGCTGTGTCTGGGGCCCCAGCTGGACATTCTGAAGTGTTAAACAGTAGCTTCAGCCTGGGGTATTGCTGCCATCCCCCTCCAGTACCTCACTGGGAGGGGCTGCAGGAACAGGGGTGAAGTCTTGTCTGTGAGGTGTACAGGTGCAATGCCAGACAAGAGCCTCGGCTTCTTCCTTGGATGGACGAGGTCATTCCAGTACCGTAGCGTTTTAGGGATGAAGGAGACACTTCCCACAAATGAGTCGATTTGAGCAAAACTTTATTTGTACCCTAAAGATCTGGGATTCAAAAGAGATTTAGTGTTTTTAAATCATTATTTCTTTTGTATGACATTTATTTCAAAGCAGTAGTAAGTTTTTTACAGGTACTACCTTTTGCATCTAAAAGTTAAATTTATAAATACAGTTTCAGGCAGGGTTGATTATCTCTTATTTATAGCAGTTAGATTTGATTTCCAAACATAAAAACAGACTTGTTTTGATCACTCGTACTTTTTCTTCTTGTTTCCTATGGAGCAAGGAAAAAAAGCCCTAACTGTACTTGAAAATCATGCCATTCTCAAAATGAGTTAGAGATAAATTGTGCAGTAGGGATTAAGTAAAATGGATATAATTCATTATGCAATGTTGGGGTTTAACACAAGGAAACCAATTATAAATTGCTGAGAAAGAACAATGATCAGAAATCTGCCACTTGCTGCCTTGTTAGCAGCCTAACATTTTAATGGATTACAAGAAGTAACCTGTTTATAAAAATGGAGATTTTGAATTTGTATTCTCACATTAGTTTTGTCACTAATGTGTGAGCTGTGTAACATAAGCCTGTTTACTCCTGTTCACAGGTAACAAAATTCATAATTAAATGTGTCCTGCACAGTTTCCTGCCTTTCTTAGCAAGGGTCCAAGTATCACATGGATTTTATTGAAGTGCTGAGGAAGTATGTCCATAACAAACACATGCAATTCTTAGAAAATGCAGAGAGGTTTTCCTTACTGACTCTTACACTCAGCAAGTAGGAAGAAGCATTGTTTGTAGAGTTGTCTGCCAACCATATTGCACAAGTGTCACTCTTTAAATGTTGTTAGACTTTTTAATCCTTTATTGGTTCTTTTATTGTACTAGGAATCCATAAGTAAAGTTACAAGCTTGCTTTCAACTAATTGTTTAACACTAAAAAATTTATCGACAACTATAAAATATCACACTTAAGCTGAAGATTGTTTTTTGTCTCCTAGGTTGTCAAACTGAAGCAGATAGAACACACACTGAACGAGAAGAGAATATTACAAGCGGTGAACTTTCCTTTCCTTGTTAAACTGGAGTATTCTTTTAAGGTAGTCATTACTTTCAAAGTAGTTGTTGGGTTTCAGGGAAGTGCGTGCTTGCACTTGAGATATTAAAATGTATAACTTTTACAGTACCATAGTTCAAGTATTTTTGTTTTCAAAGATGCTTCATTTGGCACTGTTGCCAGGGCTTGAGTAGGAGTGGAGTGCACTCGTGTACACTTCATATACCCCGGTTCATCAGGTAATGATTGAAAGGATATCTCCAAATAAAAAAAAAAAAAATTAAATTAAATTAAACTCGTCAGAGTTTTCTTTTGGAGGGCAACTGGATTTTGTAAAGCAAGGGAGCTTTTAGGCATTATTTTATCTTAGAGAGATACCAAAGCATGTCTTCTGTACCAATATATAGAATGGTAAATTTGTAATTGTTCTGCAGATTTTTTTGCTTGAGATTTATACTTGAGGCAGGTCTTTATGACAGTTTTAACCATGAAGGAAAGAACTTTGAGCTTAGCTTCTAATTTCATGACAGTACTAGTCAGTCTGTAAAGAGATTGAGTAGCTTTCTAGTTTATACAGTGATATGTGCCTTCTTTTTCCTTCTTTTTTTTTGTCTTTTTTTAAAATAATTTTAAATAAGCAGACATGTTATCTTTAGAGTTTTGAGGTTTGGGGCAGGGGCTGTGGAGACAAGAATATCTCAGGTTGTCACGTATAAACATTTAAGAGTTCAAAGTCTTGCCTGGCAGTAGTCATCTTACCCTCTCTTCCTTCAGGTCTCTTACACACCATTCTGCATCTGGACCTCACTAATTATCTTTATAATTTGCTTTAAAATAGATTTCTTGAGATATGTGATGCTTTTTTTGCATCTTTTCAATAACTTATGCCCATGTTGCATTATATTTGTCAATGTCATCGGATGGCTACAATTTTTCATTTTCATTCATTAATAAAATGTACTCCACATAGGAGTTATAGAGACTATAGTATGCCTGATATGTATTTGTGTGTGTTTACTTGTTTCCTTGATTTCCTTAGGACAATTCTAATTTATACATGGTAATGGAGTATGTTCCTGGTGGAGAAATGTTTTCACATCTAAGAAGAATCGGAAGGTTCAGGTAAGAGTATTAATGACATTATTCCTTTTAAAAGGCTTAATTTGCTGATTTGGGAAGAGGGTTTTATAAAATTTTTTAGCATTGAATAAAAAATTCTGAAGGGTTAAGTGCATTTAATTTACCTCTTATTCAGTGGATTTAAATTAGTCAGGCAGTGAAGAACTCCTAATTATTTTTCAGTTAATACAGGCATTTATGATCTGTGCATGATGGAATCTTGGAATTCCTATACATATTGTCACTGAAATTCATGATAGTTTCTAAAAGTAAAATTTGAAGTCAAAGCTCTGCATCGTGGGTTACGTTCATCTTGATTTGCATGTGTATTTTAGCTGCAAGACTTAAATTTAGGGAATGCATGTATCAATTCTGAAAATGTTTGCTTTTGCTTTTTCTTGTTACACAGTAAAAGAACCAGTTAAAAGGTATTTAATTTGTCTGTCCCTGACAGTTAGGTGGTTGTTTCAGTACCTTAGCACAGCATTGGGGTACTTAATATTCTTTTAATTCTTCACAGTGAACCACATGCACGGTTTTATGCAGCTCAGATAGTGCTAACATTTGAGTACCTCCATTCATTAGACCTCATCTACAGAGATCTAAAGCCTGAAAATCTTTTAATTGATCAGCAAGGATACATCCAGGTATGATATTCTTCATATACTTAGGGAGTGAAGTTTTGTCTTGCAGTGTAGATTTAGGTAATTCGAGAAAATGCATTTTGAATAAATGGTCTGAAGCTGTTTGCCATGTTAGCATATTTGTGTGGAGCATTCAAATGCCCTACTGCCTAGTAATGGTTAAAACCTTTGGGTTGTACTTCCTCTGACTAAAATTAAGTATGCACAGTAGAGCTGTCTGCAGTTGAGCCAGTTGTCAAAATTTCCCTTGGGGTCTGTGGTGAGAAGTAGGTGATTACATGGCTCTGTTCATCTGACCTATTTTATACATCTGCCCTAGAACAAGATGAAAGGTGCCCTAAAATGTCTGTTTCTCTGCATTGTCTGTATAAGTAGTTTAAGAAAACCAGCTTAGATATTAAACCTGATGCTGTAGTACTTAATGTCCAGCAGATGAATCCCACCCTTGGAGAGTCCTAGTCTTCCCAGCACATCTGGAGTGTGAGCTGAGTTGAGGTCAGATCAGCACTGCAGTGCTCAAATGACAGCTTTGGTTTTACAACAGCCTCTCATGGGACATTCTCTTCTTCCTCTTAGCTCTTACGTTTTTAGCTAAATGGGAAATGGGAAGGCAGAGTGCAGCAATAAGCATTCTGCAATGCTGTGCAGTCCTTAAATTGTGGAAGTTCTTCTTTCCTCATTGTGTCACCTTTTGCCACAGCAGAATCTAAACAAGAAAATACATAATAAAATGTTTGAGAGAAGTAGAAAGGATTCATATCTTATATGTCGTTTATAACTGTAAAATAATTTTGCATGGAGTGTAAGATAATACTGTGGGGAGAGATCAATACAAGTTCCTTTAATGTGGTTGGGCAGCACCACTAATGTAAAGCTATGACTGGCTTACTCCAGAACTGGCAGCTCTCTCTGCAACAGTATGTTTTTGTGATGGTGTGGCAGAGGGAGGTTTGTGTTCATATGTTGATGCTGCAGCTTCAGCTTCAGGGTTTTTTTGTATTTTAAAGCCATTACTGTTTGTCCCATGTCTGCAGCATATTTTTCGTATGTAGACTGATATGCATTCCCAAACACAGAAATGATTCTTTGCTGACTGCAGCTAGTCAGCACGTCACCCACTCTGTTCAGTTCCAGCTGTTGATGCTCTTGATTCTACCAAAAATGAAGAAAAGCTGCCTTGCTAGTTTGAAGTTTGGCTTCATTAGTGGCGCTAATGTACAGCAACATCAGCATGGGTTATTGTATAATTAGCGGCGATTCTCGTTGTGGTGCAGTATGTTTTCTCCGGGAATGGGTTGAAATTGAAACCAAGAAGGAGGAAACAAAAGAAACAGATCCCCAAACAAGCATAGATGTGGTACCTTGAAACTGATGCCAGAATTTCACATGTAATACCTGGGCTCTGTATGTATTCCACAATACGGTCAAGGAAAAATCACAGAGAGTCGGATATTGCATACAGAGTTCTGAAAACTTACTGTAGAAAACAAGACAAGTGAAATGAAGAATTTATGATGTTCAAGTACTTGCCATTTGTGGTAAAATTATTGCTACATTTTCCCCCCAGGCCTCAAATAAACAAACTTGACTCTGGTGATGCTTTCAAAGATACTCAGAATCAAAAGTTACTGGAAGACCTCTTTCATGCTGTCTTATTCCCACACTAATTTGACATATGACCTTTGTACACTTATGCAATAAAATTCTACATTTACAAGACTGGGGGATATATTGAACCCTTTTTGTGATTCATTTATTTTTTAACTAAAGGAAAAGATAAATATCTTATTTATGTTCTTTAAATTTTCAGCATTACAAACAGTCTGATGTTAAAAGTGTAAGAAAAATTAATAATGTAATTGCAGTACATGTGGAAGATTAGTAAGCCATAGTTCCCACTGATTTTTAAATTATAAATAGAAGCTGGTGTCAGGGTGATAATACATATTTTGTGTTCTTTATTAATTTTATCATGAGACCTTCTATTTATCTGAATTAGAAGTACTGGGAGGACTGACTAATAAAGGTACATCTGACTAGATGTGATTTGAGAAATAATTTTTTCGCCTGTAAAAAACGGCTTTCCAAAATATTTCCAAAGCACTTAATTTTAAATTTCTTATCGCAATGCACTTACAGTCAATTTATTTTTCCCGATGACAGGTCACGGACTTTGGCTTTGCAAAAAGAGTAAAAGGCAGAACTTGGACGTTATGTGGGACTCCAGAATACCTGGCACCTGAAATAATTCTCAGCAAGGTACTTTGTCTTGTTACTCAGCCATGCATTTGATGTAGTTAAAACTTCTCATCCAATTATTAAGCTCTGGGGGATAAACAATTGCTGATACTTCCAAAAATCAAATCTTGACTAGTCAGTTCTTTAGAAATTACACAAAATTAAGTCATTGTATTGTAAATATTCTTTTAGTATGTCAAAACTTATGCCAAGTAAAGAATTTTCACATAACTGTAGAGAACTTTCTACATATGCTTGCCACATAACTTGTGAGGGGATAAAAGATCTGTAATTAAGTTATTTAACTAACAACCTTACCAGAACAACAGATCTGAGTGATTACATTCTGAAGTGTTAACATACTAGAAGAGGAACTCCAAAGGTAACAAGAACTGCATATGGGATGAATCAGTAGTCATTACACAACTAGTTGCAGAGTTTTTCAGTTTTAAGGCAGTTGACATCACATCAAACATAACAATCCACTGGTTTTACATCTAGAGTACATGCAATCTAAGCTGACTGTAGATCTGTTTGTCTACTACTTGCACTAAGTGTTCCAACATAGAAAAGTATTATTCATCCTATAGCTGTTTAACTGTAGCACTGCATGTTTTGCAAATGGAAAATATATAACTGCTTATGCTATAAAACAATCGTAGTGCATAATGTTAAAGTAAGCATTTAACATACGGTTTGATTAAATACCCTTTGCAGATTGTCAAAAATGAACAAAAAATACTTCTGTTTGGGGAAAAAGTGTTTCTTATTTGCATAGTTTTTTCCTCTGTGAGGCTAAAACAGCAAAAGAAATTCCAATGCATCTACTACAAAGTCTTCATAATAGGTTTTTCCTTAAAGACTGACTCTGAGCCCTGAGCTTTGTAAAAGATCTCAAAGAAAATATATGAAATGGATGGGTTTGGTAGTTTCTTTGTCTTTCACAACACTGAATAGGACCTACTAGTGATTGAAGGTTCAGGCTTTTAAGATCAGATCATAAATGACTATAACAGCTAATTAACTAAACTTCCAAGCTCTTGTAGCTCGTTAACTACCTATGAAACTGAATGTTCCAAAATGCAGATAATCAAGCAAAAAGGTGACAGTGTACAGTATAGGAAGTGCTGTTATATATGGTGTTATAATGAAATTTCCCTAAGCTTTGAAGAATTATCATTCTGTAGCAAGATTGTTTCGATTTCAAATAAATAGATAAATTGTTCCCATTTCTGTTACTTAGGGAGTCTTGTCACAAGAGTGTAAAGAAATCACTAACACTCATCACAGGAAATGTGTGCAAAATGCTTCACTTCCATCACTGTTTCCGTCTCATTGCTGTATTAGGTTTCAAGTGTATTGCTGTTGGAATCTGTGAGTGCCAATTTGGTTGGAGTTAGGTTGCAAGTTCTGCATTAAATGGACAATAATGTATTTGCTTTCTTTGTATTCCATAAATATACAGATATATACTGAAAATCTTAACCTGTGTTAGAAACTGTACTAACAGTGGCGTGTTTCATTTTATTCAGGGTTACAACAAGGCAGTGGATTGGTGGGCATTAGGAGTGTTAATCTATGAAATGGCAGCTGGATATCCCCCATTCTTTGCAGATCAGCCCATTCAAATTTATGAGAAGATTGTGTCTGGCAAGGTGAGTTAAGGCTCTGGGTGTTTTCACAAACGTAGTTGTTTTTGTAGAACCTGTGTTTTGGTGGAGGAGATGCAGAATTTGCTGGCCACTAGACAGTGAGCAATCTGAGAAGGACATAGGAGAAGTTGTAATGTACATTTCATAAGTGCAGACATTGTTATTTGAAAATCAGAGTTATAAAAATCTGTTCCCTGCCTTCAGATTTAAAATGCAAGTTACTAAGAGTACAGGCATTGTGGTATTATATCCTTTTATGCTTGGATTAAAGTGATCCAATGACTATTAACAACTACTTAGCTGTGTGCTTAATTTGCCTAGCTACTTTCTAGAATTTTTTTTGCAATTTTTGAGAAGCCCTGGAGAGTTTCCATCATTCCTAGTAGGTCTCTTTACTTCCACAGCTGTGTAGCTAGATATATCTAATGTTCATTTGGCTTTCATTGTTATATAAAATTTTTGAAAAGTGTTTCCAATGTTTCCCTTTTATTTTTCATTATTCCCATTTTATTTTTCATATTTGCTGCTGAATAGCACCAAAATGTAATCATTCTGGTGTTTCTTCTGCCAGCCAGTGTTGTTTTTTTGGGCTCACTTGATTTGTTACAGTTGTTCTCTTCCTTGGCCCTACATGGACACACGCTGTGCTGCATCTCAGGTGCCTCTGTAATTCTAATCAAGGGCAGTACCTTGGTAGGCCTGTGGTGCACTGCACTGAGGTTGATTCGTATTTAAATAAAGAAGGTGGCTGGTGGTTACTCTTTGAAAGGTTTTAATGCTATGAATCTTCAGCTGTGTCCATGAATATATGGGAATTAATTTACCAAGACATATTTTCAAAGAAATCTTTCTCTTCTAAACTAAAAAAAAAAAGTTGGGCATTTTTTGTATTTTTATCTAACTGGCTTGACATTTGTACTGTTGATCATCTACCTTTTTTCTGAGTCCATGGAGGGACAGCTGCAGAAACAGCACTGGACATCAACTCTGGAAACTCTAATTCAATCCTCAGCTAGCAGTTCTTTATAACCTGGGGTCTTTCATTTATTCTACCTCATTTGCTTAGTTCTCTGCTTAAAAATTTGAGTTAGTATTTCCTTACTTCTTTGTGGTCTAGATATTATAGTCATTAAAACCTGTGAATTTCTCATAATCTACAATAGAACCATATTGGTAGGTAAACTGAAGCAGGTTCCTTGATAATTGGACTTCTTGATTTCTCGAAATGTTTTTATGTTAAGTAATTCCATGATCTGTATTTACATCATAACTGATCAGCTGAATATTGGAAGTGTCAAACACTGGGACTATGAGGATGACAGACACAGCTTTCTGCCTGTTCTTTTCCCCTTCCTTCTCTCTGCCATCTCAAATGGTGTCAGTCGATCATTTGTTAGTAAAACCCTTTGTAATTACATCCCACGAATCATCTTCAAATATCCTTTAGCTAGGTTTGAATGAATTGCAAGTCACTAGTGTGCTATCTTCAAATAGTGCTGTTATGTAAGACTTTTGATGTTTGGTGCATTTAGTTACCAGAAACAGATTGCAGAACAGCATAAAGTTCCAGATTGACTTTTCATATATGATTGCTGAATGTACAGTTATTTCAGAGCATATCTATATTTTTATATGCTGTGTATATGCTATATACTGTGTCTCTTCTGTGTGTGTGTGTGTATAATATAATATAAAAATTTATAACTAGAAAATAGCTGAGAATGTCTTGAGATGATGTGTTGGTGAGACACCAAGTTAAACTTATCTTTTAGATCACTGTTACATTAAATTAATATTTTGCCTCCTAGAAACTTCCAGTTCAAGAAATGGTGGATGGGCAATGTAATGCTATTGATAAAGGCTTTGTGAAACAGAAATACATGTGCAACAATAATCATCTGTCTCTTCATGCATTCCTGATTGATTTGGTTTTAGAAGAAAGACACAAACTATTGCCCTACTGTTTCCTTTTGTGTGAAGTTGTTTCCCTTCACAGGGGAAAGAATCAAATCTGTATCATGTTTTTTAATGTTGTGGGTGTATAATTTTAGGTGAGGTTCCCATCACACTTCAGTTCAGACTTAAAGGATCTTCTAAGAAATTTACTCCAGGTAGATTTGACCAAACGATATGGAAATCTCAAGAATGGTGTAAATGACATAAAGAATCACAAGTGGTTTGCAACTACAGATTGGATTGCCATTTATCAGAGAAAGGTAAGACCCTTCCTGATCCTTCAACCTTTAAGAGGTTGAAGTAAAATTTCTAATTGTTGTACTTATTTTTTATTTCCTAGATCTGTGACTTGAAATTGAGAAAGGGTGAAAGTAGTTTAATCTTTTAAAACTCCTAAGCATATGTATTGATTGAGTTATGTTTGTTTCTTTTGGGTATTTTATCCTGGACCTCTGTGTACATTCACGTTCTCTTTAACACACATATTGTGTGTTAGTCTATTTCTGGATTATCTCAGGATGAGGCATCTCCTGCCTCTCTCACTTTTTATTTAAACCCTGCTATAGTGGCATCTATAAATACTCCTCCACAGCAGAGATGAATTTGTTTTCCTTTCCAGCCAGCTCTTAGCACTCAGACTCTGCTTCAGTGTGGAGAAGCTCAAGCCAAAGCTAGAGCCTTTCTTTTTTCTCCTAAAGCAACCTGCTCCCTCCTTGTTCTTGCTTTGTCTTGATACTGTAAAAAAAAGCTAGAGATAAATGATAATATTTAAAGAAATTGGTTTGAATTTGAAATGCTAACAGTCTTGACTATAGAGGCATGAACTTGCTGCTGTAACAGCAGTATTTTAAGGGCCAAACCTAAATACCAACAATAGTTTATAAAAAGAAACTGGTTGTTTGGCTACACAAACTGACAGTACAGTTGTTGAATTATTCATTAATGTATTAATTACTAGAAGACAGGGTACAATTAACGCATCCTGTATTCCTTGCATTAAATATAGATATTTTTAAGAAAATATTCCCTATTGTAGAATTCTAATTATCTGTTCTTCGCTTTCTTAATGCCTCTTTGCAAGGCAGATTTATATGCCCTGAGTTTCATTTGCCAGTATGCTGTTTGGGAACACCCAGGTCCCATAATATTAAAGCAGGTGTTTTAATACTGTGCTAAATATTCTTAGCATTCCTAATGTACTGCTATAGTGAATTACTTTCACAGAAATAAGAAATATTTTTATATGTTAACAGGTAGTACAGTCAGAATAGCTATTACTAGATTTAAAGGGTTGTGAAAACTGATGCCAAATAAGTTTGAAGCTTCTAATTATAAAGAATAAATACTCTAATACTGAGGGTCTGAAACAACAGCATGGATTGTAATATCATTCAAGTAGTCATAGAAATACAGCAATAAACTTTCGGTTAATACTAGTTTTTCACAGTGGCTGTTACCACAACATGTATTCTCCTGAACAAACTTAGTGTTCCTTGGCAGCTAATGTCATGTGAATGATTTTTTTTTTTTTTTAATGCTACAGTCATAAGTAAACCAGTCAATTACTTAATATTTCGGATAGAGAATCACAAAATACGCTGAGTTTGAAGGGACCCACAAGAATCATCCAATCCAACTCCTGGCTCTGCGCAGGATACCCTAAGAGTCACACCATGTGCGTGAGAGCATTGTCCAAAGGCTTCTTGAACCTGTCAGGCTGTGCTCACTGCCCTGGGGAGCTGTTCCAGTGCCCAGCCACCCTCTGGGTGAAGAAGCTTTTCCTGATGTGCGGTCTAAACCTCCCCTGACTCTTCAGGCCATTCCCTCGGGTCCTGTCACTGTCCGCACAGGGCAGAGATCAGTAACTGCCTGCCCTTTTCCCCTCGCGCTCAGGCTGAACAGACCCAGTGCCCTCAGCTGCTCCTCACACGGCTTCTCCTCAAGGCCCTTCACCACCTTTCTTGCCCTCCTTTGGACACTGCAATAGTTTCATGTCTTTGTTACCTTGTGGCACCCAAAACCACCCCCAGGACACGAGGTGAGGCAGCCCCAGTGCAGAGCAGAGCAGGACAATCCCTCCCTTGCCCGGCTGGCGATGCTGAGCCTGATGTCCCCAGGACACGCTTGGCCCTGCTGGCTGCCAGGGCACTGCTGACCCAACTTGCCATCGACCAGGACCCCCAGGTTTGTTCCACAGCACTGCTCTCCAGCCTCTTGTCCCACAGTCTGTCCATACATCCAGCGTAGCCTCATCCCAGGTGCAGAATTTGGCACTTTCCAATGTTGAACTTCATACACTTGCTGATTGCCCAATTCTCGAGTTTGTCAGGGTCTCTCTGCAGGGCCTCCCTGCCCTCCACGGAGTCAACAGCTCCTCCCAGTTTTTATTGTCTATGAACTTACTTAGTATCCCTTCCATTCCTGCATCCAAATCATTTATGGAGATGCTCAAGAGCACAGGGCCAAGGATTGAGCACTGCAGAACCCCACTAGTGACAGGTCGCCAGTCTTATGTCACCCCATTCACTGTAACCTTTTGTGCCCCACCTGTGAGCCAGTTGCTCACCCATTGCATGATATACAATCAAGTCTTCCTTTCTTTGTGTGTTTCCATATTTATTAACACACTGCCTGATAAGATGATTGTACTTAGGGCCAAACAGGTATTTCCACTATAAACCAGTGTTACCTCCTGCAATCTCTTTGGAGATTCCATAGTGAAGATAATAGGGAAAGGTCTGACATGTCTCATTTGAAAGTGTTCTAAAGTTCAAGCAGTAAATGAGGTATTTTCTGTGCTCTGATTTTTGTTGTAAGAGAGTGACTGAAAGTCAGTTTAAGAAAACAGAGAGAATTCAGATAATGGTCAATGTGTGGCTTTGTAGGCTAGGTATGTACACAGACTGTGTGCTCACTCAGGCTATACCGCTAAAATGCGTATATTGTTTCATGAACAAAAGGATACACACATGGCAATTGCACTCATGAATGCACAAGTTACTGTTTCTTCTTGGCGGTGTATAATGTTATTGCCCACAGTCAGTGGAGTTTAATTTGTGTTAGTCTGTGCTGTACCTCTTTAATTTACTGATCTACACACATGACACATCCCCCCACCATCAGCAATCTACCTGGTTGCACAATGTGGTGTGATCCTCTGCCTCAGCTGGAGCTGGAGCTGTGCCTGTCCTGCTTCATTGTCGCCCCACCATTCTACCTCTGGCATACTTATTCCTTGGGATGTTTGGGAGAGAGATGCTTTTCAGATTACTGTGTGTTTCCAGGTTTAAATTTGCATCACCTGCACAATTTTGTTGTAATTTTGCTTACCTTATGGTACTGTTTTTGAGTGACTCCTTCAAGTCATTGCTTGTGTCTCATTGTGGCCTAGTTTGGAGAAGGCTTTCAGTTCTCACCTAGTTAGGTCCTAGGAGGAACTTCATAAGATATGCAGAACAAATTCTTTTACACTTGCATTAGGTTAGTTTTTATTTGGAAATAGAAGATTATTATTAAGTAGGAAGGAGAGTGTTCCAAACTTCCCTAAGGCTTTTGTGTAGTGGTAGTGGCAATCAGTGTTCTCCATGTCCTGTGCTAATGAGCTGGAAGGAGCAGGATGGCCTCTGCAAGGAGAGAACTAATCTTTGTTTGGAAGTGGAAGTCATTTTTAATGATGCCTCTCAGCAAGAGATTAGTCTTTTTCAATTTAGATTCACACATCTAGGCCTGTACCTTCTTAGGTTGGTTTTATGAGCCACAGCTTAAACCTGTAATACCTGATTTCTTGGCAGGATTTGAAAAGTAATGGGAGTATTGCTGCGCTCATCATTACAATGCTAAATCTACTGATATTAGGCCAGTAACATTTCATGTGCCTTTTTGTGTCTCCCACCAATACAGGTAGAAGCTCCATTCATACCAAAGTGCAGAGGTCCTGGAGATACCAGCAACTTTGATGACTATGAAGAAGAAGATATTCGTGCGTCTCTAACAGAAAAATGTGCAAAAGAATTTGCTGATTTTTAGTAGGAGTAAGAGGACAAGATGACATCAGGGCTCACATTGGGATCTTTGCACTCTGTTAACAGATGAGGTGGAGCTGAGACCATCATATGTCAAAACAGTTACCTAGTTACTTCATTCCACAAAGCTGACTGAGGTCTTTATTGCCATCTTCCATGTGTGCAGTTTGCACCAACCCTTCTAACTAGGCACAATTAAGCAAGCACTGTTTGTGCAGTAACACAGAATAATAGACCACTTTCCTACTTAACTTTGGTTTCTGTCGTTCTTTGTTTCTGTGTATTGTTCATTTTCCCCCTTTGAAATGAAGTAGTTTTTTACCCAAGAATGCTCCATTTTATTTTGAATAATGTATTATTTGTGTGAGTGAAATGGAAGGTGTTGCGGCTAGTGTGATTTAGACTGAAGTGAAAGATAAATGTTGCTTCTAGTCTGTGCCAGCCAATAATTCATGTCTGTCTTGTGTCTGATGCTACAATTTATAATAATTTTTTAGTAGCTCAGACTAAACCTAGCCAACATTTTTAGCATTTTTGAAGGTAGTATTTATCGCCATATAAATGTCTGCTAAATTAACTTAAAAACATTTTTTCCTGGAGGCTGACCAAAATTCAGTAGAATCAATTGGATGGCTTAAGTAGGGGACAGTAGCTAGACCCCGTGCCTTGGTTTTCTACATCCCTGCAGTTTTCGTCACTGCCTCCTTCCTTTGTACTTCCCACCTAGGCAGTAGGCAAATTGCCATAACCAGACTGTACCATGGAAAGCTTACAGTCTCATGAGAGGGAGTAATTCCATCTGGTCTGGATTTTGGACCATATTAAACCAAGTCAACTTACCAGCATTTCAGTTGGCAGGTATGAAATGGCTTGTTTAAGATCAAGAACCCTAAACTCTTAAAGGAAGTTTTGGTCAGTACTGTAGAGAATTCATTTTGATTCACCTTTTCTTTTTTTTTTTTTTCCTAATTTTTAAAAAGTAGCCAATGTTTGGGCTCCCAAAGTATTCCTTGCTTCAAGCCTTTTTTGATTAAAAAAGGCATCCATTAGAATAAAAACCACCATGCCACAAAAAGCAAAATGCGCTCTGCCATTAGCTATGAAAAACAAATGGTTTAGCAAATGCAAAATAATGTTCTAGATGCATCGCTGGATGAACACGGTTATTTTTTGTTAGCTGTTAAGAATAAGAGGTTATTGCCAAGTTTTTATTCTGGTATACTATATTAGTAAACTGAGGATGGAGTACTGCTACAATCATTTTCTTTTTAATTACAGCACTTCATTCAAGAAGAAAAGAGATCAAGTTTAAAAACTGCAACAGCTGAGTTTATTTTAGTTGCGTTGTGTCTTCATTTCTAACCTACTTTCTTTCAATCAATCAGAATGTATGGTCACACAGATACAAGTATTTGGGTTTAATTATGTTTTGTATACTCTCACCAACTGACTTAAAAGGTATTGCTACCATGTGCTAGCTTTGGGCACTTTTACACATTTATTTCAATGTTAATAATCAGCGGCTCAGCACTTTTTTCGGGGTTGCTTTTAAACTTATTCATAGTAGTTTTATTTGTACACTTGGTTCTGGCTGTCTCAGTGACCTGTCTTAAAACAGCACATCTAAAAGTTTAAACTAGACTCATGTTTTATGACAAATTTACATGCATACAAGGATGATTCTTTTTTTTAAAAAATGAGCTATATTGATATATAGCCATTGGATTTCTTTGAATGCCAGTGCAAATAAACAGCTGGCATTCCTTCCTTTTAATCTGTACGACACTCCTAAAAGAAAAGCCTTTGTAGACATTTTACAAAAGAGTATGAAACATACCACCCAATGTTCTGTATGTTTAGGTTGTTGAGCATTTTTGCACAACGTCATTAGGAGGCTGACACTGAATGCAGTCTTTGTCCACCCATATTTACATACATGCAAGAAAAGTATAAGATACTTTGCTGTAGCAAATTTTATGTAACAAAGATATATCGCCACATTAATAAATTTAAAGAAATCCTTTGTATGAAAATGTTAAAATCTTTTGTATTTCATTTAGACCAAGGACATGCTGCTGTATGCTAGCTGTATGCGATAAATTCTACAGTAACTTTGTTGTCGTTTATGAACTTTAAAAGATTTTAATAAATGTTGGAGATCACAATTTGATTCTGTTATGATTTTAATTTTTAATCATTACATTTATAGTTCTAGGAAGGTTCAGAGATTTTTCTGTTCTGTAAAATACTGTAATCATTCATCTTGCGTGTACAGTAAGACAGAAGTCTAGGAAATTGGTTCTGACATGTCTGTCTGATATCCAGATTAAATTCTACACAAGCGTAAGTGGAAAAGTCATCATAATGCCATGATATTATGCTATTTTTTAATTTTATGAAAATCCTGTTAGAAAGTAAAACACTTTTCCAATATGGCATAATAGACTTCAGTATGGAAATGAGATTCTATTTTGGAAAAGGAGGGGAAGTGTGCAATTTCCAAGGCATTAGTGAGTACATTTGACAATGTGAGTATTATACAACCCTCTCATTTAAACACAGTCATGAAATATAACTACAGAATATTATGTTACCTGTATTTAATTTGAAAAATCCTTTTCACAATATGGAAAAATTGTATATCTATGACAGTAGAAGCTTGTTAATTTTACACATTTGAGGAATTAAGTGTTGAACTATATGGTATATTTTAATTGTACTCTAGTTGTATGTAACTTTCATTTCCAACATAAAGGATTGTATCTCATTAAGTAAATTGCTTTTTTTATTATCTTGTCAGTTGCATTAAAACCCTTATTTTTAAATCCTTTAAAGTATTTTACTAATTTTTGCAAATAATTAGATGTTTTTAAGTGCTGCAATAGTGTGCAATAGTAAACATTTATATACAGAAGTGCAAATTAAATTATGTACAACACTTGTGCTGCTTCTTTGTGAATCAGAATGTTGTATTATGACAGTTGTTGCACCTCCCCACACGTGAGCAGGGTTTGAGAGCAAGAGGAAAAGGTTGTGAAACGTATGAGTTGGGACGCATTAAGCTTTACACTAAACCTTTACACTAGGGTGTCTGGAGAAGGTGGTGTGGAGAACATTAAAGGCACTGTGAGAAGTCTTGAACTTCTCAGACAATCAAAAGCAAGCAAGGTGATCATTAGCTTCAGTATTGTTTGTCTTCATATTATTTTCATTCAGACTCGATGCTTTTTATTAAAGATAATTGCCTGTTTTTAAACTGTCTGCAGATCCCGCTGTACAAACTTTGTGCTGTGTCTCATTGTGCTGTGAAAAACTGATAGAAGTAAAGACTGTTCATGGTCTTGGCTTTGTCTGTCTTGAGGCTTTTTCTGCAAGTGGTGTTCAGAGAGGCTTCCGGTGCCTGCTCTGTAATGCAGCTCCTCCTCTTCCCGCTGTCTGAGCTGAGCTGTGGCCTCTGTGCTTCTGCTGCTGTACGCCTGCGACTGCAGTGTTGTGTTCTTGGTTTCCTGGTACTACTGCTACATTACATTTTAAAGACCTTTGTACTTTTTCTAAAGCTGAGCTAAAAAACCTGTGAAAATACTGTCTTCTGCTTTTACTACAGCTCCTAAACAAACACAGCATGCTGAGCCACAGATTTGAAGGTGTAATTAAAATCTGTTCTTCTGATTTGCTGCATAAGGAGGATTTATCCCAGATCAGAATTGAAGAACCATTCCATTAGAAACTGGTAAACAATTCTGTTCTCCAACTTAGGTGTATATAGCTGATCTGGATGTGTTTAATGATATTTTAAAAAAAAAAAAAAAAAAAAAAAAAAAGAGTTTGACCACCACAGTTTTACAAGTGTGGGTCTTGCATACATTTTAAAAATGTTTTTATTGGAAGGCTTGAGGTATTATTTAAGGTCTCTGACAGAAAAGGTAAAATACGAGCACCTAACATCAGGCTGGGCAGTAAAAGGGTTAGAGCTCCACAAGGATATTTAAATGCCTTATAGGTAGTAAGTGTTTGTCATCTTACATAGGGATTATGTGAAGCGTTGGAATTTTTTGAAGTATAAGATGGGTACCTAGAGGCAGGACAGGATCTCAAGATATCTTCCCTTTCTAATTTCTGAATTTGATGACAAATAAAAGTATGAATTCAATCGGAGATCTAGTCACATTTTTACCTTTTTTTGTTGTTATTGTGGTTTGGATTTGGGGAGGGGTATCATATGACAAGAAGGGATCCCTGAAGGAAACTTGCAGATATTGAAAATGTATTTTATTCTTATAATTGACTACTACAAAAAGTAGTCCCTCAGTGGGATAAAAACAGCTTGAGGTTTCTATGAAATCATTGGGATCAGTTCCCAACAGTGTTTTCAAGGTAAAAATTCCTTTAGAATCCTTACAGCTTCATTGTGCTGTTCCCTCCCTTAGAGGGTGAAGTACAAATGTCTTTGCAAAAACGTATTTCTAAGAATTGTGTATGTGTGTCTCTTTGCTTTGAAGCTTAAAAGCAACATACTTGTGATGTTCATTGACATGAGCTGCTGGTCAGTGAAGCACGAATGGAAGAGCCAGTGACAAACTTGCACATTTCTTACTGATGCTCAGCTTACAGGTGTAGATTTTGATGGATCACACAGTGGCAATCTAATGTCTGATGGCAAGGTTGCAGCACAAAAACTCTTCAGGATGAAAGGTTGCTGGAGTTTGAGAGGGAGGTCAGTGATCTGTTCCCATCTGTACACAACCACGGTGACAGGTGTTTTCCTTTGCTGGGAGGTCGTTATCAGAAACTTCTTCCTTTGCCTTTGCTTCCAAGGCACTGTGGACAATGAGAAAGGACACAGCTGTACCTGTGTTGACACAAATGGAGCAAGGTCTCAGCAGCCTGGCAAGCAGTGTGGTATGTTCTGAGTGTGTTCAGTAAGTTCCAGGAAAAATTACTGCTGACTAGGGCAACAAAGAGAAAATTGGAGTGATGGAAAGGCTTGGTTAACTGAAATTCTTCCCCCACCAAGGTAATTTGATTCAATTGAAGAAAAAAAATTATCCAAGACCTCATTTCAATTTAGTGGTGTATTAATGCTTTGGTCTACACAGCAATATCACAATACCAGAAGTATTGCTCTTTACTTTGTATCTACATTGCTACTTTGAGTGTATATGTAGTTATCTAAGTAACAGTTCAACAAAATGAATGCTTGATTGGAATGTTCCTTCAATTTCTCCCATCTTTGCCATCGTCCTTCTACTTGATGTTTGCATGGGCTGGGGATCTGAGTGTCAGGATTCCATTAATGATAGGTAACACCTTGGATAAGTAAAACATGATTCACCTATCTCACAGACATGATAATTCAGGTTAAGCTATCAATATGTAATCATTTTATAAATGCCCAGTGTTTATAAAATACCTGTTTGCAAATGCCCCCCTGAAAAAAAGGCCTCAGTGTGTGTCCTCAGTTAATATATTATCTTCATTTCCCTTTTTTTCTGGCCATATTTATTGGGAAATGTGCATCTGACAGGCTTGCTTACCAGTGGGAAAAACGTAAGAGAGGAACTTAGCAGGCAGCCTTAGTAAAAACATCCCATTGTACCAGAAACAGGATCATGGTGGCAGAACACGTAATGTGATGTAACGTGCATGTCATGATACAGTTTGTTAGTGCAAGCACATTAATTCATGTCCAGAGTAGTTCCACCTCCATAGAAGAATCTGCTCTGTTTTTAGGACATAACCCAGGGCCTTGGCTCCAGGAGGACATCCACTCCAGAGAGCCACCTCCCATGGCCACAGCACCCACAGCTCATGGACTCTGGAAAGGAATTTCAGAGCAGGACTGAGTTTGCTGCAAGAGACATTGCCTGCCAAGAGAAGCATTGCAGTGAATGCTGGGAGGAAACTAACTCCCTAAAGTCTCATAAACTTTTTTTTTTTTTAAGCCCCTCAAGGAAACCTGAAATATCAGCACAAATGCTTTTTAACTTGGGATTTGTACAACACAAACCTATGCTTTGGGGCATACCTAGTATTATGTGTGAAGTTATTAAACTGGTCTTAATTCAGCTACTACTTACTGACTAATAGAACTCAACTCTGACTTTTCTTGAACTTTTTTTTAATGTTTTGGGTTACTACAAAATCCTGTAAACTAAAATCATGAAAGTAGATGATCCTTAAGGTTCCTTCCAACCTAAAGTATTCTATGATTGCACCTTCAGGAGCTCTCCATAACCAACTGCTCTCATTACATTTATTTGCCGGTAGATGTCACATTTACGTGGTGTGGAATCCTGTGTAAGAAATGGCAGCTGCAGAGAACAGTAAGAACGAGAGACTTGGAAAATATTTAAGAGCAGTAGGGAATGAAAAATTTAGATTGTACCAGTCACATAATATGTCAGGTAATACATGCAATACTAACCATGAGTATTTGTTCTTTGTGTATTAGTAGATTTTGCCTTTAAATCCTTTTAGAGTTAATAGTTGCAGTATTTTTGTACAGGTTTTCGTATCATATATATGAGCAAAAAAGAAGGTTTTGACACTAATTTGAATGAAAGCATTTTTTTTATAATATGTATTATTGCATGAACTATATGAAAATTTCACTAAAAATCCCTGATTGATAGTTCCTATTTTCATTTCAAGCTAGAACTAGAGGGAAGTGTCTGTTCTAATAGCCCACAATCACATTTCTGTTTTATGTGCCATTGAAAGTTCAGAAATACACTGTTTTTAACCAAAGATTGTCACCAATAAAAATTGAAAAGTGCTCCTAATCTGATTAGTTAAGTAAATAGTATTTATAGTAAAGCAGATATAAATTTTTTTTGAGTTGGATGGTAATCAAATTTAGATGTATCTCTACTAATTATGTTTACAGGCAAAAGAACAACTGTTCATATTTTTCTGAATTATGTGATCACCAGAGCAGTTGGAGAACAAGTTAGAGCAAATGTGCTCTTGAGAGCACCCGTGATCAGAGCCTCATCAACCAATTCAAGATCTGAGTAAGTGTTTAAATGATCAGTTTAACTGTTACAACCTTAATGCAGAACTGTTGAATGTCATGTCTGCTCATGTTCAGATGCATCTGGGTTTGGTTTATATCAAAACAGAGTAGAGGGAAAAACAGGGTCTCTAATGTGTGACTGGAACACTTGCCCCCCTGTAACAGCAGTTCTTTTCTTGCAGTCTGTTTTGGCAACCACTGTCCACCAAAACAACATGTGCATCCTCTGAGCTTGCATATTGACACACAAATCATAGGGATGTCATTTCTTTTGGTCTGCTCACAGTTCAGTGCCTAAGAGCAGAGCACCCAGTAAGTTCCCCCAACAGAACCAGTAACTGAGAGCTGCAGAAAATGCCCTTCCCTAGGTCCACAGTGCTTTCAGAGGGCTGAGGAGCAGCATCCTCCAAGGCTGAGCAAAGAATGAAGTGCCAGACTCTGGTCTTCCACACCTGGCATCACTTCTGGCAGTTACACCAAAATAACAACATGGAAAGAAGATGCCAGTATTTACTGGGACGTGGTCGCTTTACAAATGCTAAAAATCTGGATATTTCTCACAGTCAGGTTCTTCACTCCTGGGAGAAAGCAGCAAAGGAGGGAAAAAACTAGCACTAATTTTTTAATGTACTCTTTGAAATGAAATTGAGATTTCTGCTTGTGTTTTGTTGACGCATGTCTGTCTGTAATTGTTTTTCTGAGTGCATCACCATGTTGTGCTTTTTCATTTGCCTCACTTCGTACAACTAAAATGCTACATTTTAGATTTCCCAGAGAAGTAGTAGTCATTTCACTGAGATGTCCGAGCCATGTTTCTATAAAATGTTTTTATTAGGCTGGATTCTGTTTAACAATATTGGTATTTCATATGAATACTTTTTATAAGCTTCTTGCTACATTATTACAAGTTGGGCAAATATGTGGCAGGTATTACTGCTAGTATGGGCACAATGAGCTGTGTTTTATACAAGGATTTTTTAATATTAAGTATAAGCTTTAAATTAACAAAGGTTTAATTCTAGACAGAAGCTTTATTAAATACAAGAAACTACCACAATAAGGAGTTGCACAACAAAATAAGTAGGGCAGGAAATTCTCAGTGAAGTGGATATAATTCACGTGCAGGAAGATTTATTTAAGCAATTCAGTCTTGGAAAAAAGATGAAGCAAAAGCAGAAAGGTATCACTGGCCTTGGACTGTAGTCAGCTGCTCTACACGTTCATTTTTAGGCTGGTGTGTTAATGAAGAGGGTGCAACTCTAGTCATTTTACTGGAGATTCATATGATTACGAAAAAAAGGTCGGATAATGCATATTGTATAAAAAGTACCTTAGGATACTAAAGCAAAGGTTTCAGGGCCTCCCCACCAGGACAAAAGTGAGGTATTTGCCCCCCTGCCTGGTCAGTGAGTCGGAGCAGTGCTGCTCCCCTCAGGCTGGCAGCCAGGAGCTGTGTCACTGCTCCAGCACTGGGCACCTGCAGATCTCTCAGCCTGACTACCAGAGCTTTCACAAAAGGTTGTGCATATCTCCAGACCCTGTTCTTTACCTCGTAAGAGTGTACCCAGGTAAATGTATGGAAGGTAAACTGAGGCCGACTGGCTGCTGTGCTCTGACCTTATGTTTAACACACACTGTAACATAACTGCCTCAAAAATGAATGCCAGGCTGGTACCACGTTGCTCTGCTGCATTCTGGCCATGGGTTTTCTGCCTCCCTTCCCTCCACACTTGTTTAACACCACTGCTACTTTTAGGCTTTTGTCTAGGCTTTATGCAGAACTTCAGAGCAACATGAAAATACCCAGCCATGCAGAAAACCCTGACAGGTCAGAAGGGGACTTTGAAGAAGACACAGCAGGGTTTTTGGAGGACCTTCCTGGCCAAGGCAGGAACTGAAGAGAGGCACTTCCATTGCTGGACTCCATGGGCTGGGAACTGTCTCTCTGTGCAGTGCTGAAGTAGGGAAGGAAGAGTAGGACAATAGGTATTAAGCTGTTGATGCTGTGGAGAAAGATAAGTGGCAAAATTCCATTCAAGAAAACTAAAAAGACTACGGACAGGCGTGGAAAAGATCTTAACAGAGGAAAGACAGTTTTCTGAGAGTAAAATGCTGGAAAGGTGCAGCTGGACCAGTAACAGGGATTTTTCGTCTTTCTGGGTGGATAGTAGTTGCTAGGAACTGTGGAAAAACCCCGTAGTTACTTACTAGTCCAAGGGAGGTCTCAAAGCATCAGTACCATATAGGTGTGATACAAGTGTAGTGTGGAGCAGTGGGCCATTCAGAGCAGACTGGAAAGGGAGAAGGTACTGCTGAAACCCTACTGCAGCCCAGGGTGCAGCTCCAAATGTCCTCTCCTGGAAGGTGAAAGGGGAACAAGATCAGAAAATGCAGACCATACAAGGGCTGTGGTCATTCAGACAGCTGAGTCTATATAAGAATGTAAATACCAGAGAAACAGGGAAGTCAAATACTAAACTAAACAATATTAAACTAAAGATTATTACTACAGGAACAAACAGGTATAAACTGTTTATGTATTTTTCAAGCTGTAGATTAATTGTTCCTAATCCCCAGCAAAGAGGAGCCGGACAGAGCCTTTCTGCTGGGCAGAGTGGGGTAAGATTCCTTATGGGCCCCACGCCAGCGCTGAGTGTGGATGCGGTTGTGTGAGGGCTTGTGATGGCAGGAGATCAAACCCCATGGCCTGGACAGTCCCTTTTCAGTCTTGTATTGCTAGGAGGGAAATGATGCAAAAGGGATTTTTAGACTGTTGTTATTAATTGACTGGACATAGCTATACATTAATTCAATTTGCAGGGCAAGCTGGCATCTTACACCCATGTCACTTCCACACCCATGTCAGAAGTTACTTTGAAACAGCCTGTGCCCCCATTGGATTCCCATGCCGCCAGTGCTGTGCATTACGAGGAATTGATGATTTTT
>NW_008237239.1:12401404-12403920 GCF_000691975.1 Corvus brachyrhynchos | reverse complement strand
CGCGCCCGCCGGGGCGGGGAGGGGAAGGCGCGGCCGGGGCGGGCCTGGCGCGGCCCCCGCGGGACTACAGCTCCCAGCAGCCCCCGCGGCGCGGGGCGTGCGCGGCCTGCGCGGCCTGTCCTGCTGAGGGCACGGGGCTCTCCCGAGCGCTCAGAGATATTCGGTCGTTGTTGGCAAAGAAATACGTGTTTTATACAGGGCTAGATCCCTTCTGCTCTGTATAATGCTAGCTTATTGAGAGGGGCTTCCTTCAGTGTGTGTTGTTTCCTCACTCAGCCTCCACAACTATGCGTTTTAACCATGTTTTTACTCAGGGCACTGGAATAAAGAAGGTTCAAAGGGCTTTATTTAGCTCTGGAGAGCTGAAATTCAGTACCCTTTGCACAGCTAACAGGGTGCTACGCTCTCCTTTGCCACATGCGCCATGCATTTTGTTTTCTACTGTTCCATTGCCAAGGACAAAACAAAAGGATAGCTTTGCAGTAGGAAACTGGCATTTTTCAATACCCAGAAAACAGGGTCCACTGGTGTCTGGTATCCGCACTGACCTTTGCGTGTTTCCCCTTGTGTGATAGTGGAAGTTCAGACACACAGGACTGACCCCTTAACCTGGATCTACCAACCCTGGTCTCACTTGATTCCCTGCATGGCTTGGAAACATTTGTTTTTTGGTTTGGTTTTTTCTTGCCAGAAATGGGATGCAAATAGTCAAACAAAACACAAATTCACTTTTCTGCTTTATCTCCCTCCAGACATAATTTCATTATAATTAAATTACCTTACCCCAATGAATGAAAATACAGGCCACAGATCATATTCCACACTGAATTTTTCCACGACCCATTTCCTTAACATTCCTCTCTTTGCTGTTCAAGGTCCTCTAGAAGGAATGCATGCTCTGTGTGAGCCTCACTTCAAATACTCAAAGGATTAACTGAAGAACATGATGAAAGGGAGAGTGTGAGTAAAATAGCTCATTTATATTTGTATCCTCAAATGTCAGTTCTTTACCAAAGTTAGAAACCCGCTGATGCAGAACACTCATTATGGCTTCTTTTAGAATGTTTATTTCTTTAGAGACAGAAAAGAATTTCCTTGCTCGGCTCACTTGTCCAACACAAATATGCCATGTTTTACAGTATGCTTTGGGATGGGAAGAGGGTTTTCTTTAGGGTACAGTACACTTAATACTCTATTTATCTTGTTTATCTGCATTTATTTAAATCCCAAAGCAGTGAGGACTGTTACTGTCCTCTTTTCTCAATGCTTCTGTTGATACTTGAGTGCCGTTGCTTGCAAAGCTCCTGCAAGCTTCGGTTATTTATCTGACAGCACATAAGTAAGACAAAATGAAGGGTTGGAGAAGTCGTGTCTACAGTCCTTTGCCCAAAAGTCCACTTTTCTGGTAATTTTAGTGCTTGTAACTGTGTCCAGTTAGCAGTTAGGTGACCTGGATCTCCGTGCAGCTGTGGTGCAGTAAGCTTTGCCTGGGAGTGAGACGGCTGCAAAGTGCCTGGGACAGCCCCATGTCCCCACTCTGGTGGCCAAGCAGGCTCTGTCTGTCTGTGCCAGCTGGGCACTTGTGTCAGAGCTCTGCTGTGGAAATCAGGATGGAGTCACCAGTAGGTTCTGTGTGAATCCCCAGGTAATTTGTAATGTCCCCCTAGCCTTGCAGCAAACAGCAGGAGTTCGAGTAGCTTGACTCAGAAGGAAATTTTTCAAGTAAAACATCCCACAAATTTGAAGTAACCCAGGCTGTTAAGGATAGTCAAAAGGTCACAGCATCTCAGTAGTGGTTGGGATGCCGCCCTGGTTGCAAAGCCTGTGTGTGGGGAAGGCAGGGTGTGTTGATATTCCTTGCTTGATTCCCCTTGCACTGACAGTGCATCCATGTAATGTTTCTATGCCATTAGAAATCAGGAATCAAGGAGATACTGAATAAATAAAAAAATAGTGTAAAAAGAAAAAAAATAAATGTTGCCAGAGAAACTTGAGAATTTTTGTATTAAACTCTGTGGGTGAGATGTTATTGCTAGTGGGACAGACTTAGTAATTTGTAAGCTCTTTGAGTTGAATCTTTCTGTACAGTAAATCCCGTGAGTATGGTCTCCTTCTGAAATAAAGTCTGGAGCTTAGACGAGTAAGATCTGTTGACTCAGTGCCTCCATCTCCTCTCTTTCCCCAGTGCCGGCGGTGGCACGGTCGGGGTGACTCGCTTTTGCTGTCTTTGGTCACTCCTCCTCCCCATCGCCCCGAGCCTGCAGTTGCACGAGTTCCACAGAAAGCCAAGTGTCTGCTACTCACATGTGTGTTAACGAACTCATTCTACGAATGAATTTTTTTAACTTTATCAGTTTTCCGAGATCTGGCGACTCCTATTTCCTACCTTGTGTAAAATTTCTTCGGCTCGGTACTGCATCCTTCAACAACTAGCTGGGGATTTGTTTCCTTTCCGTTACCTCTTACACCCCGCTTGGTAGGAGGAGTAGAAATGTCCACAAGGAGGCCCCAGGAAC
>NW_008237239.1:12391497-12400912 GCF_000691975.1 Corvus brachyrhynchos | reverse complement strand
GCGCGTTCCGCAGGTAGGCTGGTGCGGGTGTCGTCTGCAGTCACCTCAGGTGAACCGAGAAGTGATTTCAGGGAATGCGTAGAGTTGTTTGGTCAGCGGTGCAGGAAGAAGCATCTTTTCGATTAGTTCGTTACTGTTTTCTTGGTGCTTTACATGCTGCTACGTGTATAATAAAGGGTCGTCTTTTTTTTTTTTTTCCCCACAGCAGTATTAATTACTGTTCTCTATTTTTGTAAAGTTTTAGCTGATGAGCATGATTTCCCTATTCTGTACTTCCCAGAGCTTTGAGACATTTCACTGGCATCCATTAATGCTACAGCAAGAATATCCTGAGTCCTTGGTCCGTTCTCTGGTGCTCTCTGAAATAGAAATGGCTTACTTGAGAACAGAAAGGAAAGCTTGGGTCATTTCTGCGTGTTCTGTGGAGTGATGGAAAAAGCTATGTGGTGAAAGTACTCCAGCGTGCCGCACGGAAGGAAATAACTGGATTTTCTCCTGTGTCCTTTGTGTGCTCCTTTCCTTTTTGGAGTTCAGTGTAGCATACTTATAGAAGAAACTGCTCTAGTGCCGAAGAGAGGTCTTATGGATAACATACTGATTTAGGCCTCAGGAGTTTGGTGCTCCATTAGTAACTCCGCTTACTAGCTTTATGGATGCAATGGGCATAAGTGACATGCTCATCTGTATCCAAGTCCACATTCATAAAACAAGGCTATGGATTTCCAAACTTTTCTAAAGATCTTCCATCTGTTTGGATCATCTGTATCACAGGATGACTGAAGGCCTATTAAGCTCTCTTGATACACAGCTATATATTGCAGGTAAATCTCCAGCTGTATGAATACATACAGTTTGATCAAAATTTTAACTCTTGTGAAAAAGATTAAATGTAATATTACCTTCCTTGATTTTCAAGCAAGAAATATTTCTTGTATTTGAAGCCCAGGTCAACTTTTTTTTTTCTAGTTCATTAGCTACTACCACCTTTGCCAGGCTTCTGAGAAAATCAGTCTTTGACAGCACTGTTGATCTCAAGTGGAAACATGCTTGTGTCTCTGTAGAATGCTTGTCTCTGTTACATTATCCTGCTCTTGTCATACTACTAGTAATTAAAAACAACTTTTTTTCCTCCCTATTGATCAGTTGCTGAAGTAAAACTTCTCCCCATGCTAACTGTTGACATGGAAAACAAGGAAAATGGCTCTCTGGATGTCAAAAAGTAAGTGTTCCTTTTACATGAACAGCACATGGATTTTGAATGTAGTTTCCTTTCAACTAATGTGGTTGGCAATAGTGACCATCTCCATCTTTGCTCATTTCAAACCCTCCCTGTTCTTAATTACTTTTATTGTATTTCAGCTTTGAAATAGAAGAGTCCAGGGCACTGAGTTGATTAAAAGTGATATGTAGTCGGACTGTATAGCAATGAAGAGATGTAGAAGCTAGTAACTTAAGTTAGGGGTACGTTTTCTTTTCCTCTCAGCCAGAGACTAAAGCAAGTGGTAGCCCTGTAGCCAATACCCTGCCTCTGCTTACCTGTCTGTTAGTGGCTTTTGCAGAACCAGTGCCTAATGAGAGAAGTGTCCTGCGCGGAAGTTCTCTCTCTGTGCTCTTCTCTGCTGACAGCCCACGTGTCTAGGGCTGAGAAGTAGTAGCAGCGTATCACTTAGGTGTCAGTTCCCTTCTGAAACAGATACTTTAAGCTGTTTATTGAAGAAGCCTGAAGTTGCTGGGGTTTTATTTCAGATCTAGGGTGGGAATAAAGGGTGGTGTGTACTGCTCTACTGCTTTCTTTTGTGTTGTAGACCGCAGGCTAAAGCATAGGAACTTTTTTGTAGGCTTTTTTTACTTAAGGTCAGAAATTCTTTAATTAGGACTAACAATTCTGAATGACGTTATGATCTGAGAAATGAACTTCTGTGTGGAAAAATCTGGCCTTGCTGCTTTAGGGTTACAGAAGCCACAGTGAGAGAGATATACACATATGTGTATATATTAAAGGAAAAAAAAGACCACAAGAAAAGGTACTAGAGTGAGCTCTTAGTCTGTTCTGTCAAACTGCAACACTTCTGTGCAGCTGCACGTCATTATTCTCCTTCATATCTCTTTTACATAAGCTGTCCAAAAAAACGTGACAACGTATAGGCTACCAGGCACTAGAGTAATGTAAATAATAATGGTCACTTCAGGCTACTGATAAAACACCTGATTATGACGTAGCATCAAAGATCCGATGGCAGCCATTAAAATCAGCATCCTCCCCCTTCACTTGAGACGCTGGCAACACCACACCAACATAAAGAGCATTTTCCTATTCAGTGCCTATGAATAAATATCGTGTGTGTCCCTCCGAAACCACCTTCCCTTTGACAGTCTGGTTTCTACAATGAGCACTCTGAGGTGGGAAGGGAAAGGAGGCAGTCAAAGCAGGGACAGTTTACGTTTAATCATTTTCCCCAAGGCTTGCGTGATAAAGACTCAACTACTGATCGCTAAGGTGGCTTTTTAGAGTGGATGGAAATTGTAATTAAACTGTGGGGCTGTGGTTTCTAGATGAATGTATATAGTATGTATGTGGGCATATCTACAAAGGAAGTATTCAACACTTTCTTGAAGTGCTTATAAATAGCTTGGATAAAATCTGTTTGTTATCAGCTGTATCCTTTCAGACCTTTCTGCTTCTGCCACATGATGGCAATAAAGGCACAGGGACAGTGGTGAAAAACAGACAAGCCTAATTTTTATTCATTGTCAGTGCATCTAGTATTTTGTTTCAAAGCCTAAAATGCCAGTCCTCTTTAAATTTTAAAGCATCCAGGATGTCTGGCATAAGCCAGTGCATGGCTAAGCCATGGATGTTCTATATTCCCTTTACTTGAGTAAAGAATAGAGCCATGTCAACAGCGGGGTGAGGAGGAAAGTAATGAAGTCTGTGTGGGTAGATGGGTTAAAAATCCAGCCAGCCTCCAGCAGTCTGCCACGTGCCTTCCAGTCTTTTGCAGCTGTAGCTGTGCAGATTGGCTCCACTTGAGGTCCAGCGTGATGCTATTCCTTGAGGCAGGAACTTGCAATTGTTTCCTATAATTAATTAATAATTGAGGTAGAGCCCCTGAAGTCATTGCAGTTGAGCCCTGGATGGGGTGGACCAAGCTGTAGTTCCCTAGTGAGAAAAGAAGAGCTACAAGAAAAACCAAAGCACCTGGGCTGAAATATAAAATTGTGGAAAAGAGGGTTTGGGGCCATATTTAAATTGAAATTAAAGTATTTGGAGAAGTAAGCAAATTACAGTTAGGTGGTATTTTTACAGACTGAACCTTTTATTTCCTGTTTAGGAAGGATCAAATTCAGTATCTTTTTTTTTAACTGAGTTGTTGGCATTTTGCTTATTTTTAAGTAGAAAATGAGTAATTGAAAGTGACAGTCTATGTCTTAGGGAAAATGCAAAGATTTAAATATAATTCCTCTAATGCTGCCTTAGTAAATATGTGCAGATTTTGTGTGGCAGTTTTCACATTTTACTTCTTAAGCCTCAGAATGTGCACAATGCCAAAAAATCTTAGTCAAAAGGCATTCTTTGATTTAAAAAAAAATAAAAAGGAAAAAATTGCAGCTCTAATAAGGCCAGATAGTCTCATTTTCAATTTTGCTGAGTGTTGCTTTCTGTGTAATCACAATCAGTGAAGCAATTCATGAAGTAAGTCATTATGTGATGAGCAAGAGTAAGAAACTCCATTTCTCATGGCTCGGAGATCTGTGATGAATGAAAAAAACTGCCTTAGAAGGCCCAGTGTAACACAGGTTGTGGATGATCCCTGTGGCCAGATTTTGTTGCCATATCGACAGACACATTTCAAGACTTTGGGGAGATGCAAAAAAATCATTGTTTCCACGAGTCCTCCTTCCTAGCCAGGACTTTGTTTCAAAGCCTAAAATGCCAGTCCTCTTAAGATTTTAAAGCATCTTATTCTTGTAGACATTCTTATTTCTTGTAGAAATAAGAATGTTGTAGAAACAGTGATTGGAGGCACTCTATGTATAGATTCCCTCTGAGTGCTTTAAAAAATGGTTGGCCCTTGATTCGGCCAGTTATTTTGCTGAAAGACATACAAGTCCAGGCAAGGCAGAGATGGTGACAGTTGGAAAAGAAAATATTGAAGGACAGAACAAAAATTATACTCAGGAGAGTATAATCTGTGTTTATTTTCTAGCTGGTGCTGTTGAAATCAAAGTCCTGACTCTAAGCTTCAGACCAGAAAATGGACAGGATTCTGACACCTGCCCTGATCTGTACATTTTCAATATTGCTTCATTAGCATTATGGTAAAGCATGCATAACAATGGAAAATACTTGTCATGAACTTCGGGACTTCTGGTTGGAGAAACACGTTAAAGAAGCTCTTTGATGTCTTGCTCTTCATCCTCATAAATTGCGGCAGAAAAGGCAGTCAAGCTCGCTGTGTCTATTTTTACCAAAAATTTTCAGATACACAAAGGTTATCTTTGTGATAGGGTGATTACAGTTTGAGGAAAACAAATGCAGAATAAGGATAGTAATATGAATGTTTTGTTGTTTTTGCTACTGTGGAAAGCAATTGCCTGAGGTTAATCACAGAAGGAATTAATTCTGATTGTGTTTAACAGATGTTTTCTCAGATGCACAGCTATTTTAAAAGTCCATGGATTTGTCCAAAGATGAGTCCAACAACAGTTTTGGGAAATTTTCTATATTGAGAATTAGTGCAATCATTTGGTGCCTCTTTGTTTTGTTTTGGCTGGGGAGTTTTGTTTGTTTGTAATTTATTTGTTGTTGTTTTGCAAGGTAAAGATGTCTACCAGTAATTTCTATGCATGTTACAAGAACAGTCTCATCTGTGTAAAGAATAATCCACATACAATTCTTTAAGTACTTGGTAGCTGAAAGCAAGCTGCAGGCATGAAAGGCAGGAATTTGGTACTCCAGCTATGGCAGTTTTCGTTCTCCAACAGCAAAGACAGCACACTTGTAGGAAGATCCTAACTGATTACCTTTGGCTGATGTGACGATTCATGTACTTCCTTCTTTTCTGAAAGGATAGGTATCTCAGTTTTCCCCAGCATCAGGTCTTTGGAATGTAGAAGGACAGGAGTGACTGTTCTGTATTGGGGTGGGGGGGAGATGTATCAAAGAACACTTTTCCTGGAGAAACAAGGAAGGAGGGGATGTACATGAGGCGTGCACAAAGAAGCAGCAGATGTTCTGCACACCTTTAGTGATTACTTGTCTGGATTTGCACTTTGCAGTTCAGTAGAGAATGGGAGACCTCTGGATCCTGCTGACTGGGCTGTCACCGATGTTGTGAATTATTTCAGAACAGCTGGATTTGAAGAACAAGCCAATGCTTTTCAGGAACAGGTAAATCTGCTAGCAAACACCTTTTGACTGCCGCCAGTTTCTCACATTACACATTTTTGCCATAGGCCTGGTTATATACTATAAAATGGGAGAGAAAATCCCACAATAATGGGGGGATTTGAGTCTGTTATTGGGTGACAATGCATGGGACTGTAATCTCTGAGTAATAATATTGTTAAACAAGCTGTGGATAATAAGTTGGAGTTTGTTTAAAATAGGATTCAGAAAGGTGAAAAATCTAAACAAATTTTCTGGCTTGAACTCAGTCTCCCTAAAGAACCCACTCAGTTTCACTGTCTTGTTATTTAAAATGTGAATGGTATTTAAAATGTGAATTCCCTTCTTTCTTAGTGTATTGTGCAGATACACTCATGAGTATTTATAAAACCTAGGACTTCTAAGCAACAATTTGAGTTTGAAGGCATGGGGTGAAAAAGGGGCTGCTGTGTTGCATTGAACTCGGTAGTACAAGTGAATATGGAAAGGACAAGTTGGCAGTAAGTTGGCAGAGGGGCAGCATATTTGTAGGACTCAGTCTGAGAAAGAGGTTGGGTCTTTGTTTCTGGGCCTTGTAACTGCTGATACTAATGGAAGGCTTCTTTTGGTGGATTAGATCAGCAAAGAGCTGAACAGTCAGATGGCCCATTGTAACTCCCTTGCCAGCAGCTGGTAAAGGTGTGTTAGCGGGGCAGAATAGGGAAGTGAGCTTACTTGGCCTACACCAAGTTCCATAGAGAAGTAACTTACATCAGGTTGGCAGTTCAGCACCTCCCCAGATAAGTCAGTAGCTTTGTGTGCGGCTACCAGGAAATTAGTCACCCACACTTGTAATTAGTTATCAAAACAGATGGCTTGATCTTCCAAGGTGCTGAGCTGGTGCAAGTTATTGGCAGCTTTGCAGGGACACTGTACATTGCATATGAAATAACATCATGGTTGATCAGGTTAATGTTGCTGACCTTCAACACCATGTCTGTGAAATCCCATCTGATTGTAACTGATGCATATAACAAAGTATTTAAATGTAGCTCTTTGTTCTTCAGGGTGAAAAGCCTGGTGTTGGGTGATTCTCTGGCAGGTTGCAGAGAGAGGTTCTTTCTGCAGCTGCTACTCATTTTTCAGAATCTGAAGATGGGTGAATGTGCCAAAAAAGAAAACGTTTAAGTGTGTCCATTCATTAATACCAGCATTCATGTCTCCTCAACAGCCCTGGAAATGTGGCTTAAAAAAAGCACATGGGCAAAGTAATTGTGGCCTCTGGGAGTCTTTTCCTTATACTGACAGATACCTCTGACTTCTGTCAAATATCTTAACCTCTCTGCCTCACAGCTGGCTTGTCAATAATACTGCAGTAATTACTACTGATTTTGCAGCAGGAAGGTGAGGCTAACTTACAAGTTTCGGCAAATCAGTTTGCAACAGCCTTATGGAAAACAGCGTAGAAGTAGAGTGTAAAGGCTTTATTAGTGTTCTGCAGCGAGGGCAAGTAGTTTCAGTAGGGTAACTGAGGACTCTGCTAGGATAGCTATGTGCCGATATGTGGCTGTGATTCCGCTGCCAACTTCACCTTATGCTGAAGCCTTGGAGAGAGAGGCTGACAGCTGCCACCAGGATGTGGCCAGGAGCTGAAGGATGGACAATGACAGCAGAAGTCATTTCCACTTCCTTCCCCCTCCTTTCCATTAGCAGCATGAAGAGCAGCAAGTGCCTGGCTCTACATGCCAGGTTTGCTGGTCTATTCCCTGTGCACCAGGAACTGCCCCATAAACAACCCTGTCCTCTACATGCCAGGTTTGCTGGTCTATTCCCTGTCTGCACCAGGAACTGCCCCATAAACAACCCTGTTCCTAACTTCTTCTCAGTGGTGCTGTTCAGTTTCTTCTGTCCTATTTTCTACCACTAACTTTAACTGTGTTCTTACAGTATTTTTTATCAGGATCTTCTAGGTATGGCAGTGCAGACAGGTTCATTTTGAACTCTTAGCCATCCTCTGTCTATAGAGCACCAGGCATGCAGCTGCAATTCTGGCCATCTCTATTTTCCTCTGTTGTTTGCAGTTGCCTGGGCCCCAGAAACCTAGTTTCATTTGATCTACTGCCCTGAATATGTACTGGAAGAGGAATGAGTTTGTAAGTGGTAAAGAAAAGTATTCAGTTTCACCTACAACACTGGGAAATTGTTTTCCACTGAACTGCTTCAGTAGGGGTAGCACAATGGTTTCCTTACAAAATATCCTTAGCCCAGAATGTAATCATGACATCTATTATTACACTGAGCTTTTACTCAACAGTAATTGAGTCCACACTTTCTTTTGATGAATCTGAATACCTCTGGACTCACCTAAAACAAGTGATTTTTTCTTACAATATTTTAAGGAAAATTAGAAGACATTTTAAGGGCTGCAGAATGTTTTATTAAAACTGTATTGTAAGTGCTGGTAAGAAGTGATGCTTATATGATGATTATATATTATTCCTTCTTGGAGTTCCACTGATGTCAGCAAATCAAAAGAGCTCACTGATGAAAACAGATTCAACTGAAGGATGTTTCCCAATAACAAAAAACCATAACATCAGCAAGCAAATCAGACAACCCAAGAAGCTGGGGACACAGGATACCTAAAGAGGGAGGAATACCAGTTGCAGGATGAGGGTGTAAACACCTTCAGAGAAATATAGCCTGCCAGTATGTGGCTGAGTTTTCTCTAGGAGCCCTGAAAGCATGGGGGACTGTGGCCCACTCCAAGACTGAAGCTGTTTGCAAGGTCTCAAGATGTGCTTGTATTCTGACCTTTGTTATTGCCCATGTGGCTTCTTAACCATTAGTGTTGTGATAGCCAGATATGCCCAAGTAACCCAATACTGGTTTTCTGGCCTCACTGCAATGTTTTACCAGAAGAGAAACTGGGGTTTGACTTCAGCTGGTGTCCACTGCTGCTTTCTGGCAGAGCCATCACGTGGAGGAGCACGTGAGCCTGCTGGCTGCCATGCTCTCATGTTGGCTTGCTGTACAACTTTGCAATTCTCAGTCACTTAGAGCAGAAACAGTGGTGGGAGGACTTGAAGCTTAAGCAGTCTCCTGGTTATTTGCTGAAGACAACGTGATACTGCTGTTGAGGTCATCCTGACAAAGTGGGGAGTTACTGTTAGTTTGAGTTGTGCAGAGAAGTCTCTCTGCAGTTAACATTAAAAAGGCATACTGAGAGCTGGCATTGAAATTGCATCTGAAAAAAAATCCAGAAAATAGAGAAATAGCAGAGAAGAAATCAGAGAAGTCACCAGAGCATAGAAAATCTTACCTGGTGCCAAAAAAGAGTTAACTGTGACAATTCTGCAGAAGCAGGTTAATGTGGAAAACATAAAGGAAGTGAAAGAGGTAAAACTTACAATTCACACAAAGATATAAAATTCTTGAACTCCGAATATGTAATCACTCATTCCTACACAGATATGTTTAAAGAATCAGTTTGCTATTCAGTGAAAGTCTTAGTAGTTACCAGCATTTTTAGAAACCACAGGGAACCCTGTGGAAGAAGAAGGGAAAGGAATAGATGCTTTTTTCCTATTCTTGGAGTTTCTCCTATTCCAGGTACTGGCTTTACTCCATTTGGATCCTACCAAGCTGGAGGCTGTGCTTCCTCCATAGCATCGTTGAACAGCAGCAGAAAAGGCAACTTCAGATCGGTCATAGCAATGAGCAAAATACTCACTGGTGTCAAAATTCCCACAGAAAAGAATTGTGACGAATGGAAAAGAGAGGATAGAAACTGGTTTTAACCATTAACATTCTCAACAGTAATTGGAAAGAGGCACCTGCTATAATTGGGTAAAAAGTTATTGGAAACTTTTTTTTCTTTTAGAAATACTGTTACTTTGTGCTCCCCTGAGGGATTAGTAGTCGTATACATCTTGGGGATATTTTAAAGAAATGCCACTTTCAGCTGATCTTTGACTATGTTGTGGTTTGTCCATGTATTTTGTATTTATAAACTTTATCAAATTGTAAGAGAGATCAGTCTGGACA
>NW_008237239.1:12365679-12391440 GCF_000691975.1 Corvus brachyrhynchos | reverse complement strand
TGAACTCTAATAGAAATTTTCTTTTCATGTTGAGTTGTAATAAAGGATGGGATCTCTGATATTTCCAAGATAATATTTAATATTCCGAAGGAACATGCTGCAATGGGATAAATTGATGCGTAATGTTTATAATACTTACAAAAATACTACATTTTGGGACAACAATAAATGCCAGCATTTGAATTAGTTGTTGGCTATTGATAACAAATTCAACAGTTAATACTAAGAGGTTGTAATTAAAAGTATGAAAAAGAATGAAACAGCAGAGTAGAGTCCAGTGCAGGAGAATGCCAGATAAGGCTATATACATGTTTGGGCTATGATGCCCTTTGGTGATCTGGCTGTGTTGTGAGACACCAATCAATGCATTGTTGTGTAGCTGCAGCTCATGCTTCTGGAGTAGTTCAGTGTGACTGAACTGTAAGAATGTGTAATGAAAAAGATGGTCTCATGTCTGCAAGGGAGAAGAGAGTTGAGAGATGTGGATTCTTTCTCTTCCATTTTGACAAGGTTTTGAGATGGAAAAAACCACAAAGCCTACAGGATTTCTAACCTAAACAGATCAGAAAGTCAAGGTCTGAGAGGAAATAAAATCCCACCATATCTGTGATTTACAAAATGTATTTTAAGCAGGAGAGTGTAGGGGTTTTTGAGACCTAACCTGGCAAGCTGCTGCTTTTCCCCTCTTCCCTTGTAAGTAGAGGAAGAGAAGTTCCCTCAGAGTGTCAAGCTCCAGTTAGGCCCTTCTAAAATTTCCGATTGCAAGAGCCTTTTCCTTTTTTTCCCCCCACAGGATGCATCTGAAAGAAGGCATCTGAAGTTATTAGCAGATACTCACTAGTCTAAACTTGCATATTGCTGTCAATAGTAATTCTTCTGAAATGCACTTCATAAGCTCCCTTCTTAGGAGTATCCTTCCCTTAATGGCTTATAATTAGGCATTCTTCACTTGTACCTATTAATTTGAAAGATGTTTACAAGGAGAGAATTTTGAAATTAGGCTCATTTGGATTTTGTGCTTGACTAAATATTATTTATGCCTTAGTCAGCACAGGTGAGCACTTGAAAAGTAGACAGCAGAGTTTAGCAGCTGTGATCATGGTTTCAGGAAAATCAAGGCTACTGTTTCTTTTCTCACTGATCCACCATAGTAGTCTTCCATTTGTTGCATGACTGTTCTCATCTGTTAGATTTGTATATTTGTCTTTATCAACTCTTTAATTCTTCTTATAGGAAATTGATGGGAAATCATTACTGTTGATGACAAGAAATGATGTACTGACTGGACTTTCATTAAAACTGGGGCCTGCGCTGAAAATCTATGAATATCACGTAAAACCTCTACAGACACAACATCTAAAGAACAACTCTTTATAGCTAATTGTCTCATTGGGGTCATGCTGTGCCTCAAAGGAAAAATAAGCAATTTGGTTTCATGTGATGGAACTTTGTAAAGAGAGAATATATCTATTAAGAGTTTAAACCAAGTACAATATATATCCTATTGGATAGAGTTGGCAATATACTATATACTGAGTCTGAACTGAGAGAGGTGGTGTGTATTTTTTACATAGTACATAATGATTTTCTCTTTTAGGAAGTGTCAATGAGCATGTTGAGATCACTGTATCCAAGAACAAAAGGGAGGTATGTCATTCTCATTTTTGAGCCAGACATGTTCTTGATTTTGTTAATTAAAATACCAAAAAAATAAAGAAAACCAACCCCAAAGTTTACATGCATCTTTAGAGAGAGAGGAACCAATTAAAGTAGGTTTTGATTTACACTAAAGACCTACTAAAATTATTGCTACTTATAATTTCAGGATGGGCCTGACACTTGCCAAGTCACCCTTTTTTGCAGAGGGTCCTATTTTGACCTTATTAAGGTTTACTCGTGGTATGCTGCAATGTTTAAAGCTGTACATAGAACTAACAAAACTCCTTCAGTATCAGAAGGTGTTGCTGACAGGTGAAACTGGGTTGTATATTTTTTGCTGTGCTTTAAATTTTCAGCTTTTCACCTGTTTTTAATAGTAGTCCTATGTAAAATATAATTGGTTTTTAAAGGTTTGTGTTGCTTTGCAGACAAAAAAAAAAGCTTCATTTTATTCCTTTTTTAATTTATGATTGTTTTCTAACATTATGCAGAAATTTGTAAAAAGTAAAATTCTGCACATTTTTAATATTGTCTGTCTTTGGTGTTGTAATGATTGATTTTTTTTTTAATGCTTTACTTAACACTTTGAATACTTGTTTTAAGAACTGAAAGAAGCTGTCTTGTCACCATACATCTCTGTTAAAAGAGAGTCATGTTCAATCTGTTTGTACTGGTTCCCTATTTGATAGGTTGCTTGCTATATCCCAATAAAACATTGCTTATGTTTGGATTCAGTTTACAGATCTTTTACTTTCTCTGTTGTGGTATACTGGAGCTCCTTTTCTCCATTTTCCTATTAAAAAGGTACCAAAACCTACTTAATATTCTATGTTCTTGTGGTTAATTTTAACATCAGCTACCATAATATTTAAAGATTTAGTTATTTTTGCTCTTTCTTCTCTGGTGTTACTGCTGAAAGAGAAGCCAGTTCCTGGCTGGTCACAGTTCACCAGTAACATCTGTGTTTCCCTTACCCCTGTCTGGGGCTGTCAGTGGTGCAGAGCCACTGTACTGGTCCTGGTACACAGGATGGTTTGATTTACCCCAGAATGTCTGGGAGACAGCCCATGGATGGTGTTAAGCCCTGTCTGGGCTCACCATCGTCTCTGGCCCAGAGAGCTGAGTCATGACCCCTGAAATGGGGATGTGGAGTTACATCAGTGATGCTGAGCAAAGGAACCAAGAAGCAGGAAATAAGCACGGGAGTGTGGTGAAAGTGGGAACAGTGTGGGAGGAAATGGTGAGGGGGTGCAGTTGAGAAGGGAGAAGGGTGCTGCTTTCTGCTAGGTGGGGACAAGATTCAGGGAGAGGAAGGAGAAACTCCTGCAATCTCCTGCCTAGGCAGTGGCCCTGTCTTCACTTTGACTTGACCAAGTGTGAGGTGGCTGTTCATGCTACAGTGCTCAGAGAGTTGCTTGTGGTTACCGGTGTTAAAGGGAGAAAGGGGAGAGAAGGGACAAAGCCATGGTAATAGCTATGCCAGAGGTAAAGCTCATGGTATATGCTATATTACATAAATATATACAGCAGCATGCTTTCTTGGATTCTTTCTAACTTTTACGTGGTACAATGTATTTATTTGGAATTTGAGACAACAGGACAGAGATGTATTTGTTCATCATTTTTGTCTGTCCCTTGTATTATGCTTACTTCAGGTATTGGTCTATGAGCAGCAGGTTTGCAAGCCGTGGTCTGAATTCCGCTTAGGATTTTATTTATAGTTTGGTCATGTCCAGAGATACCCACTGGGAGTAGGGATCTTCTGGTAGATTAGATTCAAATAGAGATCATCAACCCTGCCTTAGGGAATTTTGAGCTGTAGTCCGTATCTGGCTAATTTTGGGCTGCAATTTAAAAATTATACATGAAACTCCTAAGTATTTTAATACAGAATTAGGTATGTTTATGAAAAGGATCGTGAAAACAGTCTGAACATGCTAACCAGCACTGTATTTGTAGAATTATTTTGGTTGAGAATACATAGTGCTATGTTACTGAAGGATTAATTGAATATTCTTTTTTTCTCCATTTGCATGTTGCATAAATGTGGGATTTACATTTTATGGTCCTATGGAAGTCAGAATTAGAAGTAAAACATACTTATTCCAAGAGGGAGTAAAAATCTCCACTGTGCAGACATGAGAGTACATTTGATGACTCCTGAACACAGTTCTTTCTTTTAATATGTTTAATGAGCAAATGAATTACATTCAGAAACATCCAGATTGTATTTCCGTTTTGCTCAGCACCACTGAGTCATACAAATAAAGGCCTTACAGAAGTCTTGTTGCAAGTGCAAAAGGGAATTTGGAAAATATTGGTCGAAACTGTGGCAATTTTTTTACTGTCTCTGATTTTTATTGTAGTTTCCTACTGTTCTCTGAGCTTTCTAATGCTGCTGTTCTCTTTGTGCAGTTGACCGTTCTGGTTTTGTCTCATACATTCTCCTTGCTGTTTCTGGGAGAACAAAAAAATCTTTCTAAGAGACTGGAGGGTTTAAAAGAGGAAGTCAAAGCCAGATTATTTTTAGCTACCATTCCTCTTGCAGAAAACACAGCTGCTGTTGAGATGAGGAAGCAACTGATAGGCATTACTGGATCCAGTGTCAGTACCGCAGCTCTGAATTGCAGAGCTGTGCAGGAATCCAATTTAAATCATGCCCGTATATGTGCCTGCAGCTGGGAGAGTCCCTCTTCCTTAAAAGCCCTGCCTGTGCTCTGGTTAAGCTGCCAGCATCTGACTGCTCAGCTGATACGGGGAGTGAGTGTGATGACGGTCTTGGCTTTCACACCAAACCACAATTTAGAGAGTGCCCTTCTTCTCCTCGAGGCAGCTTTAAGGAGTAAAGGAGCACTGAGCTCCCCTGCCCTGCTGTTGGTCAGCACAAAAACAATCATGCTACAGCCAAAGTCTTCCTCTTCCCTGTCCTTCCTCTCTCCTAATACGCACTACTGATATCTATTAGAATCTTTCATACACTTTTAAAATTATTTGAAAGTATCACAGTATGTCTATTCTGGTATGATGAGTGTGAAATATATATTGGAATTGTTCATCAGCTGGTCACTCTCCTCTCAAGCTGTTGATGCACAACATGGCATGTCCTCTTTGCATCCAAACAGAGCCAAGTACCACACTTAAAGCACGTGTAAGGCAACTGTCAGCAAAGTATGGGATCTCTGGCTGTACCTGTCCACCAAGATCACTTTCTCAGCCCAGAAAAAATTGTTCTGACTACTTGCTGCCATCTCCCATCCCTGCATGTTATTGTTCCCAGTTTGTTCTAATGTGCTGCAATTGATCAGTTTGTGGAAGATTCTTTGCCCATATAATTATAAGACAAGATTCGTCAGCTGTAATAAAGGGAGTAACCCCCATGCATCACTCCTGGTTAGAAATGGCCCTGGGAAAATGTCTCATTAGGCTGTCACTGTCAGGGTTTAATTGCCAAATTAACTCTTCCTCTTTTCCCTGCTTTTTCCAACATGTTCAAATTCTACCAAATCCTTTCACTCTTTCTCTTTTTAAAAATTCAGCATTGAATTGATCTTCTGTCTTCAGCACTCCTCTTTCTACTGCCACACTTAAGTAACAGTGACAGTTATTTTAAAATCAGAGGGTCTTATTTTCTGTGAGTCTAGGAGAAGCTGCAAATTTATTTCTCTTTTTTTAATGGCAATATTGTATACAAGTTGAAGACTGAGTCTGAGTAGGACCAAAAAAATGCTACCTTACTTTGTCTTCATTCTGGTTCTTTACTTCCAAGTCAGAACAGCATTTCATTCTCTTCTAGGAATGGCTTTTGGCCCAAAAGTCATGTGGGAAATGAAATGATTACAGGTGGATGGTGTAACAATCACTGGCTCATAAGGAGCAGAGTGAGTAGAGCACTGCAGAGGAGGGTCTGCTTTACTCTCTCCTTCACCACAGGCAATGGATTGGCTTCTTCATCATCTAATGAGAGGACTTGGTGTTTGGAGATGTCGTTCAAGAGATCTCATCCATGTCCCATTCCATCACATGGAAGGTCTCGATGCACCTTCGCCTCTGTGTTGCTAAGTTTGGACAGCAGTTTCCCCAGGGGGAGCACTGAGGACAGTGGCTGTCATTAGCACACTGGCAGGGGCAGTCTTCACTGGAAGAATGGGCAGACATTTAATAAGTAGCTTTCATTCCTGTTGGGAAACTCTGTCTTCTTTTTAATTTGATAATGCAACAAGGTCATTAAATTATTTTTTGTTTAGCCCCTATAATTAGGGAATTGCTTTAGTGATGTTCATTTGGATCTTCAATGTGCATTCCGTTCCCAGAATAACATTGGTTGGTAGCTGCCATAAATTTGGGGAATTCAGCTATAACCTCAGGCACATGGAGAGCCCAAGGGGATCACCTTGAAAACTGTAAGTGGTTCTTGGTCTCCATGTGAGAGTTTCATTGCTGCTGAAGGCTGCTGGTGAGTACTGGAGACCACTGTTGTATTTATATGCTACACTCATGAGCATCCTTGCTAAAGGAGCAGTCAGCAGTTACAACTGCTGTATCATCAGCTGATCTGCTGATAAGGCAGCAGCAAATGTCTTGGCATTGGCAGACTTGCATTCATCTCAGGATGTTCTCTTCCCTTTTTTGGATGATTGCTATAATCCAGCTGCCCCTCTATAAACACTCTTTGGTACTTACTATATTGAGGATGCCTCTGATTTTGGCAGATGCCTCTGAATTGTATCAGAAAAGGGAGGGAAGGCTCATCATTTGCACTGATCTCTTGGATTCAAGAGTAACATTGCTTTGTCTTGTCTGAGTGGAAGGAGGAAGGAAGTAAAAAGTAAGGAACTGGTGGCTGAGTTTGGTCTCAAGCTGGTGGCCAAACTGTGGGGAGAGAAGCATTGAAATGGGTGTGTGCCTGGGTGTAGCAACCCTGTTTCACAAGGTCACTCTTCAAATTCCCTTCTCCCTTCTGCATAAATAATATATGCCAGTTTGCCCGAGCTTTCCTACCTGGAAATATGTATGTCTAGAGCATTTGAAAATGTTGCAGGAGTGTGAGGCCATTAAAACTTGAACTCTTGTCTTTTTCAGTCAGATGTAATGTAGGAATTCATTCCTAATGCCACACTTGAGAAGTGGCAGAAGCGCTCCACTGTACTCAGGCACTCTGGCTGCTGTTGTATTTCCTTCTGTATCAAAGGTATCTCTACCCCCTTAGTTATCTAATTTTGAGTCCCTCCAGTATTGTTTGGGTTGGATTTTGTTTCAGCAACAACTAACCCCAGATGTTTTTTCTGATTTGATTGCCATAGATTAGTCATACATCAGCTGATCTAATAAGTGTCATTTATACACATATGTGCATGCCTGCACTCAGGTACATGTGTGTATCTTTCTCAGTCTGCTATGAATGGTGAGGCTCTCAGAAAACAATTTATATTATAGCTGTGTTGTGAGTTGACATTTTTGATCCAGTAACTGGAAACATTTAATACGTTTCCATTCTAGATATATCTGTGTACTTTCTAGGAGGAGTATGGTTGGCTGTTGTGTGTATAAAAATAGTGGAATTCTAAATTCAGAAGTATTTATTTTGAGGTTTTTAGTCAGAAACAGTTTTTTGGTCACTTTAAGTATCTCAGTTCAACTTAGAGTCAGGATTATGTACTCTTGATAAAAGCAAGGTTAAATTAAAAAAGAAAAAAGACAACTTTAAGGAAGAAAAGAAAAAGTAGCTGTAATAGTTAATAAAAATGGGCAGGTTTAAATGTATATTGGAAAGCAGGTAGCAATATTTATAGAATAATACAGTCAGGGAAGACAGATCCCTTGCACTGACCCTGACAGTGACATTTGCTCTCTGTTTTAGGTACTGGCTGATGAGTTTAGCTGGTGCATTTTATCTGTGTGACATTGGTTGTGTGTGGAGCATGATGAGCAGCTGAGGAGGGCTGTGTTGGACTGTCCTGGGCAGTTATCAGAATTGAACAGAAACAGGATGAGAAAGAATCAAAGACTAAAAAGCTAATATGTTTGTGCACTTGAAATAACCTGTTTTTTGGTAGGAGGCTTCAGCCCCTATGAACTCCTGGGATGTAGCCCAGGAACAGCAAGGTTCATGTTATCAGCAAGAAGTTGTATTTTAAACAGCAATTTTACAATCTGCTAGCTGCTGCTCATTTTCATCAAGTGTGATTTTGTCAGCAAAGCATCGCAGCTGCTTCTGAGTAAGACAAAGTAAGCAACTTGAATAGCTCCTTAGGACAGGAGCTGAAAAAAACATCTGTCTCAATGAAATTAATGCAATTCCATTGTGGTGACTGAATTTAATGAAGCCAATGGGAATTTGGTCAGATTTCAGGCCCAAGTAAGTGTGGGTAACTCACATTTTCAAGAATGATTTATGCCACTCTTGTCTTAATCTAGTTGCCATATGGGAAATTTGGGCTGCTTCCGATTGCCTAAGTGCTTTCTTTAGAAGCAATCTGCCCACGTAAGTGACTCAGGTTTGCAGTGCTGGATGGAGCTGCACTGAGATGCTCTAAAGACTTAGCGAATGTCTGCATGTCTCTGGAGGTTTATACAAACCACACTGTTCGAGTGTACATGTGTGCTTGTTGCCACAGGAAAGGCTCAGTAAACAACTGCTTGCTGCTTTGTGTCCTCATTCTGCCATGGAGGTTACTCCAGCACTACCTTGCAGGGCCACCAATGAAGCACAAAGAGTAATGAAAGAAACCTTGTGCCTAATGCAATAAATTTCTTATAAAGTAGAAAGGAAGCTGGTTGTGCAGATCTGCCTTGTTTCGAAAAGAGGTAAATGCTGTCATGTTCAGTAAGATTCTTTTTCCTCTATTGTTAGTGAACTGTCATTTAGAAGAAGATTGGTCACTTTTTAGGTGAAATTGGATGAATTAAAATAGTTCTTTTACTTACAATGTTCACATTTATATACAAGTAGTAAATAGTCAAAAACTAGTTCGTTTTTTGATGTTGCTCTTTATTTGCCTTTAAAAGATACATTAATAAATTAAAAGCACCTGGAAGTGACAGAAGTAGCAAGACATAAGCCTGCAAGTACAATACAACACCATCTAAGAAGGTAAGCGAGAAGGTCCCCAGGAAAAGCTAGAAGTGTTGTAAATAAACCTTTCAGAATTGGCTGGTGACCAGAGAACATCACATCTGGGACAGCTTCACTCTGTGGTGTCATTTTTCCTGTTGTTCAGGAGATAGCTCAGGCTGGTGGACAGTTCTTCCTTCCCTTGCATCTATTATGCCCTGCTCATCAAGGCAAGTTTCTATCCTGCAAAGCACCTCAAAATGTCACACAGAGCAGGACATCTCCCCCATTTTTGGTGCCTGTGAATTTAATGATTGTACCCAGAGTAATGCTGCATGTCTGCCAACTCAGGAGGCACAAAGGCAACTAAATTGTAGTTTTTAGGAGTTACTTTAGGCACTTCCCTTTGGATCTGTACTCTGTCACATGGAGTCTGTAAAAATGACACTCAGAGAAAATGAGAGCAAGGGTTAGAATCTGTTGGAAGCTGAGCAGAATTCCTGTTGCAAATCTGGTAGCCACAGTTTGTGAGATGAGAATTGTTGACTGTATTGTTTTATCTCTGTGTTCAAAGCTATCACCTGGGGTAACTAAAGTAAAATATGCATTATCTGTCTGTCTAGTTTTGTCCCTACCCCTCCCAAATGTAATAGGGCCACGTAGATTGACTCCTGCCTGCTCAGAAGTCATGATAAGATTATTACACTAAAGAAAACTATTTAATTAAACCTACAGAGATAGCCCAAACCCTCAAATCACCTCAGTGATTAATGTAAAAGTACAATAGTAACTACAGTCTGATGAGTAGCAGCAGCAGTCATGCAGTCAGAATACATGCAGAGAAAGTAGTCAACAGCTGTAACTATTCACACCACAAAGGAGATATGAGAGATGCTTTTTTTTTCTTTCTGTTTCTCATTTCCTGTGCAAAAAAATCTTGATTCTGACTGATTCCCTGTTCAGTCTCTGGGTCAGAACCTCAGCTCTAGATCAGTGTGGCATCAAGGGGTCATAACAGGTTATGTCAATGTAACAGCAGCTCTCATGCCTGTATATTCATTTTACTGAAGAAATATTAATAAAGAGAATATTCCTGATTTTACATGTCAAAAACATGTTACAGACATCAAATGAATTGTTTCATTAAAAGGTCTGGGAATAGCTAGTTTGAAAATGAATTTACTATAATATTTCCAGCTGGGATTTTCCGAACAGCTTAGGGCATTTCAGTCTGCAAATCACACTGGAATTCAGGGACAGACTTTGATTTCTGAATTCCTGAGGGTCCTTCATAAATCCCATGTTTAGGAGTTCATAGAGGGAAAAGTAGTCAGCAATGGAAGAGGCCAATAAGGAGTAAACATTGATAGGAAAGCCATGCTATTAAGTTTATCAGGAAGGTTGAGTATAGCCAAGAGGTTTAGTTTCCCTGGGCAGCTGCCAGTCCAAGCTGACATCTCCTCTCATCTCTCAGCATATGGCCTTGTACTTCAAAAAACTTCTTCCGACCAAGTGTGCAAGCACAGGAGCCATAAGGAGCTTCCACTGGAACCAAAACCTGAGGGGAATGAGCACAAACACAAAGGTTATGTTTGAGACAGGGATGTGCCAGCAGAAATTGTGACTATTCACCTCCTTATAAAATCATGCCCAGGCCCTTTCTTTCTCTTATGAACATCAGTGGAAGATATGTTATCACAAGTAAAAGTGGATCTATAATGTCCACCTGAAAGAGGGCAAGAACAGGAGAGCATGGTAGCAGAATTACAAGACTTCAGAGAGAGACTAGAGCATAAACAGACTGTAGACCATTGATGCCAAATGGAATTACCCCATTTCTCTCTTTCATGTGAGGATAATGTAACAGACTTTCAGCTGGATGTAGCTGGCAGGTAGAGCAGCTGTGGAGGGAGGAGCAAATACATCTCATCCCCTACCACTTGCTCTCTCCCCGATCCCAGGGTTGTACCTCGTCCACTGTTGGACCAATCTGGGATGCCACAGTGCATTCTGCTTGGGTAAATGGACAGGTTGACATTATCATGGACAGTCAAATTCAGCAGAGAAAACAGCAATTATTTTTCAGAGACAGTCTCTGTTACAGATCCTTTTGATGTCCAGAGTATTCCACCTGCACCTTTAGCTTTTATCAGTAACACAAGCAGACAATTATTTATCCTCCTGTTGTAATCAGTGTAAGTATTTTTTAGAGGTAATGTGGAGCTTTTACCGGGACTGGGAGAGAAAGTTTGCTCACTTTAACTCTGTTTTATGTAGAACTGCTGCTATGCTTTAAGGCTGAGTATTTCTAAAGAGGGCAGTGAAGTTGTCTTTGAAGCATTTACTTACTTCTTTGTCATTGGTCAAGCCTAGATTCTTCATGTCTACAACATTATAAAAAGTGTTGTTCAAGACGACTTCTATGACCTGTACCTGAAACCATGAAAATGGATGAGATCATGAATTAGGGCACCTTTTCAGCCAACAGCCTGTTAGGCTTTTCACTCGGTGTAAAAAAGAACAATGCCACCCCCCCAGTACACGTGATCAAATGCAATCTAGTGAATACATGTAGCACACCTTTCACTTTTATTCAAGTGCTGCCAAGCACTGAGTGATGTTGGGGAGTTTCCAGTCTTACAACTGACAGAGGAAATAATAGTCTCATGTTGGTCTTCCCAGTGGTGTAATTAACATTCGCTATTGTTAGTAAATTGAGGTAAAACATCATTAGGAGGAAAGAAGATACCTGTGACACTCTGGAAAGGACAAGCATCTGGATACAGTTGACAGTTTTCTGGTAAGAGGGTGAATATTCCCCACAGTCAGGTGGTCCAGAAAAGGCTTCAAGGATACATTCACGGATTTTCTTCCTAGAGGTAACACAGGTTCTTACAAAACCTTGTATCAGCTGTCTCTGCTTAGATTCATAATGCTCTACTGTAGAGTGGTTTTTGTTTGTATTTTGCATGTCTTTTCTAACAAATATATAGCCTATGGGATTTTGTGGAAGAACAATTTGTCCTGTCACCCAGATTCTGTTTCCTCTCCCCCCTCCCAGCAGATATACCATTCATAAATAGGTTTTGCTAAAAGTATTTAACAAATTAGTTATTTTATTCTCCTAAAGAGTTCTGTACTGAACACTGAACTGTTCATTTGAATCCTGTCCACTGATGTACCCTGAGAGAGGAGTATCCCTAAGACATGCCTCTTACCCCTCGTAACAAGAGCTTAGTGCTGCCACTGAGACCCGAGTGGCTGGTGCATGGCAGCTGCAGATCGGGCCCTTAGACCTTCTGTGTTGTATAGAGGGACTTCGTGAGTATAGATGGGGAAATTAATATTACTTGATATAACATATACCATATACAGTCGAAGTCAAAATCCTTGCATTCACCATATGACCATTTGCAGAAGAGCTCTCCACATAGAATCCTGTCATGCCTTTCAGGCAGTGTGGTGTGTTCATTCTTATAGAAGCCTTCAAATCCAGACTGCGTTGTCTTCATAAGTTTCAGGTCCTTAATTCCAGCAAAGACAATCAGAGGACCTGTGATTGAAAATTACAAGAAAATACGAGCTTCTTTTCACACAAAGAAAAGAAACCTTTGGGTGCACGCTTGCATTGACAGCTCCAGAGCTAGAAAGCAGACAGTAACTTTCTGCACACTGATATTGGCAGAAAGGTAAGAAACAAGACAGAAACTACTGAAGTCAGAGGTCAATCTAGAAAACAGAGAATCCCATCAAGTGATCTGCAGTTAAGGAAAACTGAAGATAGACTTTATTTATCTCACCTGCTTGGAATTGGGATGTGTTGGTTGGCTCACGCTGATGTCTATTTAGGAATGGTTCTAAAGGGAAATTAAATAGGCTACTAGGCTGTGATGTACAGCAAGAGGTGTGGTGCCTTTTCCAAGAATACAGAGAAGTGTAAAAATTCTCTGTATAAAGACAGAGCCCCGGTCAGTAATTTGCTTTAGATACCCTTCCTGTTGGGATTTTTGCATCTCTGAGAAAGAGCCAGGAGCCAATGCAAATCCCTGCAGTTCAGCTAATGAGCAGGAACTGGCACTGATACAGAGGCCACCCACAGGTTCAAACTGACAGTGGCTTTGCTCTTAGCCACTATTTATAAAACGAGCTGTTGAGGATCCCTGCTGCATGGGTGGGTCATTGTCTTCTAAAGACCAAGCAATTGTGACCTGAACATTTTTTTCTGACACACCTTTTGAACAGCAGCTAAACAATTTCAAGCAGTCAGTCATTTAGAGCACACCAAGCTGGTAACTGAAAACTTCATTGACCTGAGCTGCCAAAAAGCTGATTCAGAAAAGAGAAACTTCATGGCATGCAGGCTCATTCAGGGCCTGTGCAGATAGTCAGTGGCCGAAGCCCAAGCTGCTGATTTTGTGCTGCTGCTGGTGCTCACACAAGTTAGTTCAAAATTAATTCTTGAATATGTCAAGTGCATAGTAATCCTGCCTTGGATTTGGAAGACTTGCAAATTTTGCCTTTAAATTATGTCTTTGAAGGAATTTATACTGGAAATAATTCCACTGTGGTAGACATTTCTAAACTGCATGGTTATTTAGAGGTTTGAGTGTTTTTAAACTGCTCTGTGACTGGATATTATTGAAACTGCATTTTATCTATTTCTTTTCTTGTTTACATTTCTTATTGTTTTTGAAAGAGTATAAAGAGGTATATCTATCATTTTTTCTATGTCCCCCTGTTATTTACTAAAGCTTTAAAAAAAACCTGAAGAAGAGACTGACCTTGGACAGGATATTCTGGGGTTTGTACAGATCTTGAATGATTTATCACTTGGGTATAAGTCTGTGACATAGGTACTAATGTAGTGCAGATACTATCAGTGAACCTGGAGAGATATTTGTCTTATATTCAAATACTTAGCCTTGTTTGAAAGAGCTCTTTGCAACAAAAGATTGACTGAAAGGCTGGCTGGTTGTGCAGCAATCAACCTGAAACTCGCTCCAAAGGATACGGCACCCAGGGAGAGTTTCCAAGGTGAACAGCTCATGCCGTGCTTTCAGGAGGCTTTGCGCTCATGCTGTCTTCAGTTGACAAATTTTGATTCTGTTAAGTTACTTATGATGTTTTGAGTTTCCAAAAAACTCTGATCCTTTTATCAGCTGATATAATGGCAAAAAATAATTCTGTTAAACCTCACTAGGTTGGGTTTTTTTTTCACGATAAGAAAATTGTTAAAAGATAGGATTAACTGAGAAATTAACTCCCATGTCTGGCTGATAGGTGCATAGGAGGATGCTAAATATAGAGAACATTCTCTTAGAAGAAAAATAAAAGTGATTTGAAAATCTTCACTTTGGTTATTGTTCAACTAGGCAGGGAATTCTAAAGAAACAACTAAAGGACTACATGAAGGGAAGTCTAAGAAGGAAGTGTGGTTTCTTCAGTAAGCCATTAAGGCTTTCTGTTTGTGTAGAATCTGAAATTGCAGAATTTCACGCTAAATTTTCAGGATGATGAAAAATTTAATTCAATCTACATTAAGAGCAACAGCTTTTCAAGAAAGTATAAACTCTTTTTGTTTGTTTCGTTTTTAAAAAAATTCAGGTGTCTTTTTTAACATTTTCCAGAAAATACAGTCAATACTATTGAAGCAGCCAAAAGTACAGCAGTAGTTAACATTACTAGTAACATTTAAAAAGGTGATGCCAAGAGGCACTGGAGACTTGTACAGGTTTTTTCTTTCAGCAGGCTGTTCAATCCTGTGGCAAGATGTAACAGTTCTGCTGGATGTGCTGTTGTAACCATTCCATATTTGGGATATACATACAAACATGAGCTACATTAGTTCTTCAGCCATGTCTCAGAGATCAAGAACGTCAAAATTACACTATAAAAATATTCTTTGGTTTAGACATGTGGGGCAGTTTGGCTGTGCCCTAAGCCCTGTAACACTTGTAGCTATCTCTAAAGCCATCTTCATCTCTCATTGGCAGAAATATTTACAGAGAAGTAGGGGACATTGCCAATTCTTTTCTCACCATTCCGGCACTGCTCAGCTTCACAAAAGCGGATCCCATCAGGAACACATATGAATGAGTGGATGTGGGGAACGCCATCCTGCAATGTAGAGCAGACATGTAAGTAAAAGTGCCATAAATACTATGTTAATTTGAAAACAGGAGCTAAGAGAGTGAGGAATGACTACAGGATAAAGAAATGGAATGTATTAGTATTTTAGATACCTCATGGAGACGTTGCCATGGTACTTCTTGAACGTAGGTTTTGACGTATGCCACTTGGCAAAATGTTGTCATGAAGTGATTGCAGATATCTATAGCAAACTGTTCTAAACTTGGGATCTAAGATAGCAAACAGTATTATTAGAAAGAAGCAATTACCTCATGTACAAAAGTAGATTTTTCTGGTTGTTTTAAGTATTTGAGAAGAATCAGTGTGGTTAAAAACACATTTCTCTTATTTCTGGCTTGGCTCACTGTGCCCAGTCATTTGACCAGCTTGCAGCATATGCTGCAAATAGCAGCTACAGTTGTGTCAAAAATCTCCCATTCTGTGGTACACTGAGCTGCAGTCCTTGGACTGAGAGAAACTGCTGTAGGAGTTTTATGCTTTGAGGATATAATGCTGAAATAATAATTTATAGTGATTATTCTGATTGATATGGGGATATGCTAATTAAGGTTTTCAGGGTAAAAATGGGATTTCATTATGGAGAAGTTCAGTGCTACAGATTGTCATTACGATACATGCAATTGATGGCAGTAAAAGCACAAAAGAATTAAGAGGAATGTCATACTTTGAGACCTGTTTAAAAATGCTATATAGGAATAATGCAGGATTATGGGCGATTAAATTTAAAAAAAAAAGAAGAGATGGCTTTTATATGACAAATTCACAAAAAACAGTGCTAGCTCTTGGGATAAAAAGGCTTTGGAAAACGAAGACGGAGTCCACAGGAAAAGCAGTGGAGGAGGGAAAACTTCTCTCTCAGATCACTGAAAATGACTTTGGTACTGATCTGATATGCCAATTGAAAATAAAAAGTTAGTATAACACATACTTCCAAATGAAGTTATAAGAAACAGCAAGGCTAGTTAAAAAATAAAAAATATACCCCATTTTTTTTTGCCAACACGAGGACAATATTCTTTATGGTATCTGTAGGTATCACAAGAGAGTTGTTTCCTTCCAGGTACTCCTGAGGAGAAGTCAGTCGGAGATGTGCACACACTTCCACTTCTTTAACAAAATGCTTCTTTCCCTCTCTATGAAGGCGAAGGAACTTAATTGTATTCTTGCCATATTCACAGTTGAGGACTTCAAGGTCCTTGATCTGCAAAGAAAATATGAGTCAGTTGTAAAGAAACACAGTGGAAGCCCAAGTTATGCTGTCAATGAAACATAAACAATGCCCATGGCCTTTATTTTTTGTGATTACCTGTGATAATGAGAATATTTTCATTATAAATTGCAGAGTCCTGATGGGAAGAAAAAATGCTTTAGGAGACTATTTTTATATTAGTTGCAGCTGTGATAAAATTTTAAAATTTTCTGGGGGCCAGATTATAGAAGAGGAGTCACAGTGGACTAGTCTCTCATTTGTCATCTTTGAATTAGTCCTGACTATATAGACCTTCACTGAGTCTCTTCTCTGGGATTATTTGTTTTGTTTGCATTAAGCCCTATTATTAAGTCTTACCTTGCTTCTGTCAAACACACCCCATTTACACATCTCTTACAGTGTTGGAGAGGCTGTACTAGCAAGGCGACAAAATACTGCAAAGCTTGTGAGGATTTCTGTTGTGCTAAAATATCCAGAGCTCATTGCACTGGACTTTCCCTGAGGCTGAAATATCCCATACTCCGTATCAACATATTTTAATGTAAATCAGCCCCTTTTAATGAGGAGGGAGAAAGCATTTTACACACCAAAATATAAATTGAAGCTTTTTATGTGTGAGTTGCTAAAAGATTATCAGATGTGAAATTGCTCAATTCAGACATGTTTGTTCCTAAGAGAAATGCTAATACACTTAAAAAACAGTTTTAAAAAGCATTAACTAATTGTAAGTCAATTAGTTTGGTTCAGAGATCAGAGCGTTTCTCTGGCTCAGTCCCTACGGGCTCAATCCCCAGGGGTGACTGAAGGTCCCCAGCACCGGAGCCAGGATGGGGCGGGGCCCAGCGCTGACCGCGAACCCTTTCTGCGGGCACGGTGCAAGGGCTGCGCTCACTACGAGGGCTGGGCGGAGCAGTGAGCTGGAAATGATGTTGTTTTGTTTGTCCGAACACCAGGTTTTTTTCAGATAGTTGTGAAAAATTTGTACATCAGTCATGCAGCACTAAAAAAAAAACCAAAAAAACCAAAAAGGGTTTCGGTATCTGCAGGGTGGGGCTTTTAAAAAGAAGAATACCATGAATATTCTAAATAGTCAAAATATTTTTTTGCTCAAAAACATGACTTGTCAACTCATTTTGTTGCCCAAAGAAATCGTGAGCAATTTCCGGCAGCTCCCAGGAGCCCTCGCCCCGCTGTCCATGGCCGTCCCTGGTGTGGAACCCGATTCCCAGGCCGGCTGCGCCGTCCCGGCCGGCGCCCAGGGTGCGCTCCCCGCTCCGTGGGCAGGAGCGGACAGCTAACGCAGTACAACTTCTCCTTTTAGAGCCACTCGGGGCTCGCCCTGCGCAGCCGGGAAACCAAAATGCCTGCGGGATCTGCACGGTGCCTCCCTGCTTTGCTCTTACTTCTCTCCTCCGTGCCCCTGTGGGCCGCTGAGATTTCCTGCAGGAATGAAGACGGGGAAACGGTGGATTGGTGAGTAAATACCGTGCAGGGGAGAAAGGCTGGGTGAGTATATAAAAACAGTGAGATCAAACCGCGGGAAGTGGGTGGGTCACCGAGAAGCAGTGCAAGGCAGTCGCTGGTTCAGCCCTCTTTGCCTGGGAGTAGTGGCTGAACTGTGCATTTGAAAAACCTAGGATAAGTTACTGAAATCTGATTTCATTTCCCTGAGCCAACCACCATGCTGCATTATGACTAACTGCAGAATAGTCACTGTTTTACACGGCGTTCGTGTCTCAGGGAGCATAACCTGTGTTGGGATGCCAAAGCTGCGCTCGCCAGCGGCAGCCCCGGGGGCACCGGCCGGGCCCGGGCTCGGGCTCAGCTGGCCCGGGAAACGCCGAGCGGGGAAAGCGCCTGCATCTCCCCTTTGCCTGGTACTGAACAGCAGCGTGGGGGCCGCGTCCCCTTGCTCCGGCACTGAGGGGCAGCGGAGGCTGAGCCGCCGCGGGGCTGGTGGCAGCAGCGTGGCTGAGCTGTGCCCTGTGAGTGGAGCAGAGGTCGCTCCCTGCCCGGAGTTGCTGTCACGGTGCCGCTAGTGCCATCCTGCTGCCAGCAGCGAGCCCAACTTTGGGTATTAAATGATTAATTGGTTAATGCGCTTTCAAGATGAAAAGATGCAAAGTACAATTGCATAATATCCAGCCCAGGTTTAAAAAGTGAAATGAGGGCTCTTTAAATAAAGAGCACATAAGCTTCCTGAAGATAAATATCAACCAATTTCAAAATAAAAATGTTTTTCTTGTGAACGATGATTAGTTTGGATACAAGTGCTAGAGAAGTAGGCCCATCCCTTCCCTTGTGCACAGAGCTAACTGCAGGGAAGGCAGGTGCTCCTCACGCCACAGGCAGGAGCTTTGCTCTCTGTTGGCATAGCATCAAATGTATGAGGGTCTAATCCATCCCTGTGACTTGGCACCTTTGCCAAGGCCCTTCTGGATAACGTAAGTTTTTCAGGAATCAGACTCTTAGTTTGTGCAGCTACCCAGCAACTTAAAGGTATGAGATATTTACTTTCTCCCTGAAAAAAAACCCCAAAAAAACCAAAAACAGACCCATATGTATACAAACTATCCCTTTCTTAAATGAAGACAATTTTTGTAATAAAATTTTCTGAGAAATTCTTTGAAAGCTGGGGCTAGGAGTAATTCCCTGTGCCTCCATGTGAATGCCAGTGACATGGGGCCTGTTCAAGGAGGAAACTTGGGGGTCTGCACAGGCAAATCCATGTTCCCTTTCACAAATTTAGCAGGTAGGACAGGTGGATTTCCTTTCCAATGTGCCCTGATCAAAAGAAGAGAAACTTGCCTGTCTGGCAGGATCATCCTAGTTTATTGAGAAGAAACAGTTAGGCTTTGGATTCTGGATTTGGTTGCTATGAAGTTGACAGGAGAAGCAGAACTGAAACTGCTGAGAAGAGCCTTCTCTTAAACAAAACATGTCAATGCCCTTTTAAACCAACAGCACCGGAAGTGTTATTTTCATTTAGCAAGAGGTTTATGCGAATTCCTGATATGCAGTGGTTTCATCCTGCAGTATTCTATAATTACTCAGTATTCACACACCCTTTCATTTGTTGCTGAACCAGAGGAATCGCTTGATCTGACCTGATCCCATCTGTGCTCCCCAGCTGGGCTGGCAGATCCTCCCCACGTGCAGTGTCTGGGCAGGCAAAAGGCTCACACGTGTTTTCATTCCACTCAGGATGTCATCCCACCATCCTCACTGCACCTCCTATAGGGGCTACCAGAGCAAATGGCCATAGGATCGACTCTCTGAGGAGAGCAGAGTCTTTCCTTTATTCATCTAAACTCACTGTATTCTGCCGGATGCCTTCCCTGCAAATAAAAGCCAAAACTGTGCTTTCTGAGAAATGTTTAGACAATGACTGAAGTCACCATGCACATTGTTTGTTTGGGCTTTTTTTATTGGGGGGCAGGGGGAGGGGAAGAAGTGAAGATGTGATTCTTTGTTGTAAGTTGATATTCAGTCACAAGCAAACAATGTGACAATGCTAATCGGGTCTAAGAGGCTTTGCATTTATTTGGTTCTCAGGAAAATAACTTTTACTCTGCTCCCACAAATGCCTAAGCTCTTGAGAAATTTCCTGTGCACAAATAGCAGTAAAGATTTTATACAGCTTTAATTGGTAATACACTCAGCTGGCTTTCTGGAAAGAGCCAAAACATGTATCCACTGGGAATTGTCAGGCAATTTCCTGATAGCTCAATGACTAGCATTTCGTAAGCGTACCTGCTAAGGTGGATTTGTCTGATGCTAGGCTGTAAACACTTCCAGAGCATAAATCTTTCAGTACATCTCAAAGCAGTTTGGGAAGGCTTCATCTACTAATTCCTGGATCAGCTCTTACTACTGTAACTACTGCTATTCCTCTCCTTTCCAAATCTTCATTTCAAATCTTTATTTCAAATAAAAGGATTGTTGTGACTCCTGGTGCATGTATAGGCACAGACCACTCTCTCCAGCCTAGTTAGATAAATCATTTTATTCTCTGTGATCTGTCATCAGAAATTATTTCTCCTGAGATACTTTAGGGAGATCATTCAGTCAGTGGCAATGCAGGTGGATTACCAGGACCACCACTAGTGTGTGTGTTTTTCTTCTGCCTGTACGCCTACATTTCCCATGGATTAATGGGAATGTTTTCCCAATAGCAGAATGTTCTTCTGCCCCTTCTTACCTGTGTTTGGAGATGTCTTTGGTGACCGACTTGAGCCTGTAAGTCAGCTGGGCAAGGGTTACTCCTCCTGATATACTTGAGGGGTTAAGCACAGGCTGCATTTTTGTTAAATAGTATAGATTAAAAATAATGCCACCCAGTCCTTACTGTTGACATTAATAGCAAATTACTCAATTACAGCCCTCAGAGAAAGTGGCTGAGTTAATTATATTCTGATTAATCCCATGGACTTGTGCACTGGGAAAACTTGTTTACTTTATCAGGAACCTTAGTATGAACTGAGCCATTTACTGACAATATTGAGTACTTTACAATTTTGAAGAGATTTGTGTTCCTGGCTAATGGTTTGAAAATTTCCAGTCTGCAACAGTTCATCAGAGTACAAGTCTGTTATGAAAACTAGGATTGGAACAACATTTTATCACATTGCTTTATACTTACTTTGTGATTGGGATACATATAAACATAATATAGTGCATTTTTAAATTTCAATACCTAATTTTATCTATTTCATATAAAGCCATATTAAAAATATAGAAATTGTTTGATCTGGGGGAATGTTAGACTGGGTTTGAGACTTGAGGTTCTTTACCAGAACCAGGAGCAATAGGGATTTCATGGACTCAACCAAGGCTACCACAAATTCTTTAGGTGCACCAAGAGCAGTCTGGCCGCAGCAACAGGAGTTTGGTGCTGAATCAGCCTTCCGTGCTTGCTGAGAAGCAGAACAAATTTGTCTGCAGCAGGGATTGTGCTGCCAAACTGCAGCTGGTTCCTGGGCTGGGTCATTGCTTTGAGGCTGAGATGTCCACACTGCTCCCCCTCCAGCCCAGGCATCCCTGGATTCACCCTTCTCTTCCTCAGGGAAGGAGATACTGATTTATACATTCAAACAGGGTGGTGGTAAAAAACCAATTGCTCTTCACTGTTGCAGGTTCGCTCTTTACAAGTTGCCAAAACATACCAAAGGACAGATTCCCATGCTGGGACTGGAATACCTGTACATGGATGCCCTGGCTCCGCAGTGGCAGCTTGGTAAATACCTCATCAACATGACACAGAGTGCTCTGGGACAGACACTGCAGCAGCTGTATGAGACGTATGAATCCAAGGCAAGTGACATTTTGTTTTTTTGGTATGGTTACTTGATATTATATGCAGATGAAATGAAAGCAGCCAAAATAAGCACATAGAGGTAAGGCCAGGCCTGACCAATAGATCTACTAAGACACACAGAGGGGAGGAGCACCTTGACAGCTGGGCAGATTATTTGCAGTTTTGCCTACAATTAGGAATAATCCTCAAACTTCTAATTTCTAGTCAAGCTTTTCATATGATTAGAGTATTATCCATCAAAAAAAGAGTATTCGTACTTTCTCCCTTTGGCTTCTTTTCTGCAATTCATGTTGGGCAACATCTGAAGTTGTGAATTCAAGCCAGGGTTAGTGGTAATTGTTACAGACACTTGTCCTAAGCCTTCCTGTATGCATGCGTTTCACACTCTGACTCAAATCAAACCTGGGTTTTGATTTTCCCCCTGAAATCACTGTGACTGCTCCAGCAGTGATATGTTGCTTGTTGGCCTTCTTTTTTTTGCTCCCACAGACAGACACCTCACTTATGTTTGTGTGAAGTGATTGTAAAATATCACAAGATCTGCCTATATTTATTTTTCCCATCTATGTAGTACTGTTGGGAGTCTGGGTGTGTCTTTGCATTTCTGCTGTGGGTTTGTGGTAGGGTGAAATTAATTTGTATGTAGAAGAGACTCCCAGAAGTCACTCAAATGTTGGCAGTCCAGAAAACTGTCCTATCCCAGGTCTCACCGTAGCTGTAATAAAGTGTTTACAAACTCATAATACATTGGAAGGGGAGGCATGTCCCAAATCCTTTGAAGTTCTCTATTCGGGGGAAATAAGGTGTGGCTGTATGCAAATATTTTGCAAAAAAGCTTTAATTGCTTGCCCTTTATAAGAACAGTTGTCATGTCTATTTTTGCTCAGCAAATATTTTTACTGGATCTGATTGCTAAATCAGAGAGAGGCCCAAAAAACAGAGAGGGGAACTTCTTTGCAGGCAAGTGCCCGCTAAACCCATGTAAACTGGCTTAGTAAGCATATCCAATCCTTGGGAAAGGGCTACTGCAGTGACTGAGAGTACAGTAATATCTGTGGAGACTGTGTCAGCTGAACTGGGAGCAGGATTAGGCTTGCGATGGTCACACAGAGGAATCCTGAATTCTTTCTTGTGTTCCCAGCAAATGTTTGCTTAAATGCCTTCCTTTTCCTGAATGTCGTGTTTCAGAAATGTGTGTTTCCCTGCAGAGGAACACCACTGCATATGCGATATACAACGATGAGATCCCTGAATCAGACTCCAAAGGGTGGAAATGTGGACACACCAAAGGTACAGGGAGAGTCCCAAACTACTGTTTTCTGCTTTCTAAAGTTGTGGATAGCATCTGCTTGTCTGTCTGTTTGTCTATCTGCATATCTAAAATTCCTGCCTAAAGCAAAACTGAAGAGTGATTTGCATGGTGTGTGTTTTTTTGTATAGTTACCTATGCTGCAGCTTCTGTTTTGCTTTTGCTATGCCTGTGCTGTGTGAAGGATCTTGGGGCTTATGGACTCTTTGTTTCAAGAGTTGGAACTCATACTGGTCCTTTTAGTAAGTACAAACCACACCATCCTGCTCCTAATGGGAAAGCAGTACAAGATGTGAAGGGAAAGATGCCCTCAACAGAAACCCCTCCAAACTTTCTGGACACGAAGCTGCTGCCAAGATCATGGAAATGCTACAGGATGCAGTTACAGAAAATCAAGATTTTAAATAAGTGTAAACCAGTGGAGGCCTAAAAGTTACCCTGAGGAAGCAGATGGGGTTTGCTGCGCCTGACATGGAAATGAGCACGTTTTGCAGGGCTGTATTTTCAGGCTGCAGCAGTGGGCACGGCTCAGGAGAGACGGTCACAACCACCAAATCATCAGAACTTTTAAAGACAGAGGAAGGAGATTTGAAAGGATTTTTTTAAAATGAAACGTGATGACAGTTTGAGTTAGTCTATGCAGGAAAGAATTGATGCAATTTTAATACAATATTAGTGTCTCCTATGGTCTATTAATCTACTCTAGAACAGCTTACTATAGACATTAACCCATTGAAATATGATGTCTGCAGCAGCAAAACCAACAGCTCTGTCGTCTCAGGGTTTTTTCCTCCTTAATTCATTTGCAGTAACTTTTTTTTTTTTTTACAGGATTTCTGCTCTTGGATAAATCACAAGGCTTCTGGGTGATTCACAGTGTGCCCCTGTTCCCTCCCATCCCTGAGGATGGTTATGGATATCCATCTACTGGGGAGTCCTTCGGACAGACGGCCATCTGTATAACTTTCAAATATGATCAATTCACAGAAATAGGTACGAAAAGCTTCTCCCAAAGAAAGCCTTTGTCCCACCACACCTCTCTGATTGCTTTCGTTGAGGTTTCACCTCAAAAATTCCTTGTTCTTGAGTGGTTTTTGTCACATTGGGAAACCAAGTGGGGCCTGGAAAGAGCATTCTTGGCTTCAGTTATGTTTGTTCAATGATTTCCTGTGTGAATGTGGGAAATTCACTCTTCCACTCTGTTTTCATCTCCCTCTGGGGACTATCAGGATAATAATAGTCACAAGTGCATATTAAGAGTAAACTCAGTCCATGCATACAAAATGCTTTGGAAATATAAAGTAGGATGATTAATAATTTTTAACAGTAATAGCTCATTCAGCAACAGTCATCTGCAGTTCAAAAAATGTAAGGCAACCACTGCTTGAGCTGGAGTAGTAGGCTTGACTCATCAGAAATATGAAGTATGGAATAAATATCACCTAGAATTTCCCAGGTATTTCTTTGCTGCAAAAGTTGCCAATACTAAATATATAAAAACCCCCAAAACCAACAAAATATAGCTGCAAGATTCAGAACTATCTGACAGTGATAACTGGTACTGGAATCTTGAAAAGGGACTATCAAAAGACATCACAAGAAGTCATATTGTCATGTTCCTCAACTCTTTTCACGCTGTTTTTTTACTCTCTTCTCAGTTGCAAACCTCAAATCATATTAATGAAAGACATGCTTTGCAAATTGCCAGGCTGGCCACACCTCAGAGCTGTCTAACCCAGGTTCGTGTTTGTGGAAACACATCTATGCTTGTGTTTAGTATAAGAGGACAAACAAATGAGATGCATATGCTAATGCTTTTCCTGCCTCATCCCCCCAGCTTCTGCTAATCTGTGGTTCAGGGATTTCCTGAGCCAGAAAGACTGGAATGTTTCTGATGGACTTGTCTTCAATTAACTCATCTAAACAGCCCATTTGTTCCCTTGCTCTTTATGTTGTCCATGGCGAGGACTCCTACAGTTAAGCTGTGCCCTGTTCAGAAAAGTTGATTTCTTCTGCAAATTCAATCCAGATGCTGAAAGTTAAGTTCTGTTCTCCCTAAAACCAAACTAGACCCTTTGGCAGCTCCTCTGTTTGCATTTGGCTTGGCAGCTGTAACTGGCTGGAAACTACTCCTGTAAATACAGACAGGTTTGGATTTGTACGTGATGTCTGAGTGCTATGTGGCTGCAGAGAGGCTTGAAGATGAGCATGGGTGGAAGTGGCCGTGGACCAAGACCACCAGTTAACTGTTCTGCTAAAAATAATGAGGTGTAAGTGGAAAGCCTGAGTGTAGTCTCCCAGCCAGTCTTTGTGCTGCAGAGCCAGTCAGAATACAAAGCAATACACAAATTCTTGATTGCTAAAATAAGATACTTTGACACTTAACTCATCCAGGAGATAGGCTGTGAAGATTGAAGGATTTAGCTTCCCTGTCCAAGACAGAATTTTGCTCTCTTGATTGCTTTGCTTTAACCAATTTTAATTCTGCATGTGTTCATTTCTGTGGGTTTTTCTCAGACCAACAGATGCTGAGTTATAATCCAGGAGTCTACAGCTGTTCCATCCCTGACATCTTCCAAGCTGATCTCCCAAATCTCCAGAAACTCTGTGCAAAGTCCCGGCTGCCCTCGGTCCCCGTGCGCCGCCTCTCCAAGCTCCAGTCAGCTCATGGGGAAACCTTTCTCCACTTTGCAAAGTCACACTTGTTCATAGATGGTAAGAAAACCTGTTGCTCTCTCTATAACACATTCTCAATTAATTCTTAAAATATGAATTAATCAATTATTTTTAAATTAATATTTTCTCTGAGGGGGAAAAAAAGTTCAGCTTCAGAAATAATGTAACAGAGGGCAAGGCGTGCTGTCCCATCCTAACGTTCTCTTAGCCCCACAAAGCAAAAAGCTGTCTGGTCCATCCTAAGGTATTCAACAATTAGATTTTTCAGAAAATTTATGTTCCATTATTCAACAGTAACAACAAGAAGAAATACAGGGTTTGAATCAACTGGGGGTTTTCTGTTACGAAGAAGACTTGCAATTTTTTTGTCCTTTCCCTTTTTTCCTGCT
>NW_008237239.1:12347589-12365519 GCF_000691975.1 Corvus brachyrhynchos | reverse complement strand
GTAACAGGTTTTCTAGAAGGCGAAAAAGTAGAAATGAACTTCTGAAAAAGTCAAAATAAGGGGAGGGGGCAAAATCCCCTCTGGCTGATTTCATGCATTACAATGAAATGAGCACAATTTAGATTATGCTTTTCGGTCTGTTCTTAAATGAAGGAACTTGAAACACTGATTCCCCACACACTGTGTTATTCCACAGATATCTATGTGGCCTGGATGGCTCAGGAACTGAAGACTGATTTGTTGGCTGAATCCTGGCAGCGTTCTGGCGAAAAACTTTACTCAAATTGCTCTCTTGACTACCACGTCTACAACATAAATGTAATAGGGATGCCATTGAACTCCTCCTTTCATTCCATTAATGATCATTCCAAATGGGCTGTTTCAAGGAAATACAAAGATCAGTGGACATGTATTGGGGACTTGAACCGTGCTGCTGAGCAAGCTTGGAGAAGTGGTGGGTTCATCTGTACCCAGAACGATCAGATCTACAATGCCTTCAGGCATTTGATAATCCACTATGAAAGCTGCACTTCTGCTCCCGGAGTGCTATAACAAACCATTCCTCCCAACCAGCACAGCCCTTGTCACATGGAAAGTGTAGGAAATGTCTCCCTTGAACTGTATTTTCACTCTGGAAAGCAGCCCTGTGAGTTTCCAGACAAGCTCTGCTGTCCCCTTGTTAGCTGTAGGAGCAGGTGGTGTGCAGGTAAAGGGGAGCTGTTTTCCTGTGGTGTGGAGCCCTCGGGGTGTGTGCTGGGCCCTGCTCCACTCCCCCGGCTCCTCTCACCATCCCCCCCTGGGATGGGACAGGAGGGACGCTGCTGCACGGGGCTGCTCCAAAGCACATCTCTGTGAACACCCTGCACAGGCATCCCTGGGCAGCTTGGGAGTGGGGCTGGGTGTGGGACAGGAGGGACAACAGAAACCTCTCTCATGAGCTGGGCTGTCAGGACTGGGCAGGTAGCAAGGCATAAGTATCCCCAAATACTTCAAAATTGCCCTTGATTTCTGGCACTGTCGAGATAAATCACAGCATTTCTGCTCAGCTTGGGCTGAATCTCTAAAAGAGCTGAGAAAATTTGATCCAGACAGGGAGATGAGTAGATCTGTGGACAGGAAGGCCTTATTTTTACATGATTCATTTCTAGAGAATTAATGAACTTTAAATCATCTTTAAATTATCTGTAACCAATAGCTTGGGAATATTTCTAGTGCTTTTATTCATGTACAGCTATTTTATAAACAAATAAACATGTCCAAAATACAAATAAACAAAATAAGGAGCAAAAATGGAATGTTTACATTCTCCCTCTTCCATCTGCATAGTTATTTCTGGTTGGTTACAATGTTATATAGCTGCCAAAGGAAAAATTGAGACAATTAGGAAAAAACATAAAGAGAAGAATATATTTGAAGAAAGATGTTATTTAACCTACACAACAGATGTGGCTGTTAATTTTCAATACCTCCAGTCTTAGGCTTAGGACCTAAGTTTGCATGGTCTTGCTATAAAGACAAAGCTGATTTGCAAAATCCTGACACATTCTTGTGTTCAAATGTCAAAAATGTATCTGTATTTAATATGTTCCTAAACATATTTATATGTTTCTATATAATTCCTTTTTTTCCCCTGAATTGCTAATATAAACTCCAGTCTGAAGAGCTGGTTGTCCCACTGAAATTTCTGTTTTGCTGTGTTCATAGTCCTTACTATGATCCTCCACAACAGTGTCTTAAAAGGAAGTAGGTATAAAGAAATGCTCCACAACCACAGGAGGTTGCCAAAGATTTCCTTCCCTTTTCATCCTGAACAATCAGCCAAACTATGAAGCATCCAAGGTGTCAAGTGAATTAATTCCAGAAAATATTTGTGCATATTTCTTGAAGAGATAGAAATAATGTATGTGGCCTGCATAATGAAGAGAACTGTACAGGAATAGGTTTCATAATCAGCCAGTCTGGACTGAAGGTAGCTTATAGCTTGAGTCTCATAGCTCAGTGAAAATAGTGTTGTTGCTTAGATATCCTGCAAGAAATTTTTTATTTTCTCTGCATATGACCCAATAACATTTGATAAATAATTTGTTTGATAATGTTCTTTCTCTGATGCCTGTCAAATTGTTTTACATACTTACTTCTCGCTGTTTTGCTAGCTGTGGTCAAGCAACACCTTTGTGGCAGCGAAAATTGCCAGTGACACGGAACACTGTGCCATGGGATGCTAGGGCATCGCTCAGATAAGCCAAGACAAAATTAATTTCTCTTGCCTATCTTTTCATGGCAGACACTAACCTCACCTACCTGACTGAGCTCTTGTATCTTGCCCACAGCTTTGTGTAAGCATGCCTTCAGTGGACAGGGCTGGCAAGAAATCCTCCGCTGGAGACAGTGCTGACGAGCTCACCGTGTGTGTCAGAGAGTGCCTGGATCTGTGGCACAACCTGTATTTCTTGTAGCATTTTCAAATGCTCAGCCACAGCATTTGGGTCACAGGGTGCCCTAGCAAAGAGTCTGTGTCTCACTGGTTGTCACAACAGTGTTGCCAGCACCCTACTCCCCAGGCCAGACGTCACCAGTGCATCACTTGAAATAAGTGCTGATTGCTGTTCTTAATTATTTGGTCAATTAATAGCTGTCATAAAGTTTTACAAGACTACTTAAACATTTCTCTTTCATTATACCCAAGACTGGTTGCCTCCATTTTAGCTGTAACTGAGGAGGCATAAAGAGCAGAAGAAGATGCAGAGAAACAGCTGTACCATACAGCACTACAAGCACCTCAGCAGCCTGGCTGTCCACACGCTCATTTCAGTGGTGTAGCAATAAAAAGGCTGCAGATCTGGTTCTCTCATTTTTTTAACTGTAAACAACTTTAATTCAGTTTTGCTTTTGTTGTGTAACTTCTGTATTTGCATATCCTAGTATTTCTGCTACACATGTTATGACACATGGGCAGACTCTTTGTTTCCCAAAAGAGACTAATAATCAACAAAATAAACCATATATATTTTTAAAGGGTTTGTAACTCTAAGGCTTTCTTTGCAAATGCAAGACCATAAGCCCCTTACTCAGCCTCATGTGTCCTCACAGCACGCCCTGTGTGAAATGTTTACTTTTTGCCTATTATATATATATTAATAAATTTTTAAAATTTAAAATATGCTATTCTATTTTAAGATGCTGAACAGCCAAGAAATATCTGCCTGTCCCAGTGATTCTGTGCTGCCTCTGCTGCCCACTGTGACCCTTTTGACTGGACAGATTAGTTCCTGCAGAAGGGGACATGTGGCATGGCCCCTCTGCAGTTTCAGGGGGACCTGCTCAGCAAAACTGACCCTGCAGAAGGGTCCAAACACTGGACCCTGGCATGGAGAGCAAAGAAAGCTGCTCTCTTGTGCAGAAACCTGGAGTCTCTTCTCAGCATGCAGGTTTGGCTATTCTGACCCTTGGGCTCTGTTCTAGTTAGACTAAATAAGAACATTTATTATACATGAAAATTGTTTGCCAAGGGAGTAGGAGAGGCCAAAAGCAAACATTATTAATCCACTAAACATTACTGTACTGCAGCCAGGTTTGTAACAAACACAGCAGTAGGGATGGTTGTTTGGTATAAATTGCCTTGTAATAATTTCCACAAGCCGAGGCTCGGTCCCAGCATGCCTGACATGCTCACAGGGTGCAGGATTTGCAGACACAGCCTCTCCAAATCCAACCTGCCACCTGCCCCCCCTGCACCACAGCATCTCCTGCCCTCCCCACAGCCACTGCCACCCCAGAGCAAGGCCAGGACTCTGCCTCCCTGACACCGCTTAAAAAACCCAGCTGATTCTTCTATAAACGTTTGTATCCCTGAGGATGCTTCCCTAATGCTGGTAATTGTGTGTCAGTAGGGCAGTGGTTTGCTGTGTTGGAACAGTGCAGTTTTACACGGAGTTAATGCAAGAGGTCAAAGGATTAGACATTGAAGAAAAGCTAAAAATATTTTAAAAATTTGAAGGCTTAAAAATTTAAACTGTAAAGTTTAATTCCAGCTGGGCAATTACAATACTGGAAAACAGGCAGAGGCATGGCAGCCTGAGCCCACATCACAGGGCAGCCTTTGGGGTGGAACTGCTTCTGGTATCTCCACAATGACGGAACATACCCTGAGCTCTTATGATGGGAGTGATGAGCAATGTATTGGAGAATTTCTCAAGGACTGGGACTCCATGCCAGCTGCCTGCCAGCAAGTCAAAGGAAGCTTTGGGAGAAATTTCTCTGAGCTGGGAACCTTTTCTCCTCCAAGGCATGCTAACATAGCCTGGTGCTTGGTCTTGTCACAGGGGTCTGCAGGTGTACTTCTGACTATGGAAATGCTCAATAACATCATTGTGGGAAATTTTTTTAATGTATCAAAGCATCCTTGGCATTATTAGCATAGTCCATAGTCACATAATTATCCACAGAGAAACTTACACCCATATGTTAACGCCCATAAATTATTGTGCAGATTTCTTTTATACCTTTATTTTCAGTTTCTGGGAAGGATACATCACTGGGTACTTAATATAGTAATTGCTTCAGAACATGTAAGCTGCCCATGCCTGCAGTAAAATGTTCAGGAGGCAGAGTGGTGCTGGCAGCATCATCTGAAAGCTCAGTAAGCCAAAGCCTAACTGTAGTCAGAGTGTGATGCAAGAATATGATGCACCTCTTTAATTTCACAAGGGATTTCTTAAAAAGACAGGAGTTAAAAAATGAGAATGGAGATGAACAAATTTGTGTTAGGCTAAGTGTGAAAAAAACCCCTTTGTCGCAGGGAAAAAATTCTTCATAGTACAAAACAGAGCACCTGATCTGAAATTCCAAGCTAGGATAGCAGTATTGGTGTATTCTAGATATCCTGATACCCTGAGTAGCATAGCCATATCTGACACTTTTTTATTTAGACTGGAGATACTAGATTATAGATCTAATCTTAAGAATTTTCTCATAATCCTCACAAATTTGGCATGAATGCAGTAAAAGAAGTTGTGTTTGAACCAAGTAATCAGTTGTAGCACTTTTAGAACTTGGATTCAGACAGCATAATATAATTTTTTAATGTAGACCCACTGTATGCTCATCTTTACGGTCTTTAAATGATTTATCCCAGTATTGAGAGTATGCTATTCTGTGCATATATATGTTCATTTTACTAAAACTGTTAACTACAAAACATTAGGACTTGAAAAATATATCTTGCTTTTTATAAATAGCTGTGTTACACTTTTACTCAAGTTATTTTAGTAAGTCCTTTTGATTTTTTTTTCATTTGCTTTTGCTTGACATTTCTACACAAGGTATCTGCTGACTATTCTGGTTCTCCTGTAAGAGGGATAAAAGTAAGGAACATTCTTCCCCTCCTTTGATCACCTTGCAGCCTGGGAACTGCAAACTGATGTTCAAATATTCAAAGCTTACAGGAGCAGAGCATAGTATTTAATGTTTCATGCTGGAGTGCTACAAGTGGCTCACTGTAGTACAGTAGTACCAGCATTGCCTCATTTATTAATCATAGAAATGTTGCCTCCAAATTAGCCACAGAGTGGTGCATCATAATACAGTAATCCAAAAATCTGTCTTCACATGTATTAATGCTGGCAAATTAAGGATATCACATTATAGCACTGTACAGTTTCTCCATTACATTCCAAAACCTTCCAAAAGCTCACTAAAAGCTGTGTCGCCGAGTGTTTTCTTTTTGTTGCTTACTTCTGGCTTTCTAAAGAGTGAGAGTATTTAGCTCCAGGGCGCTTTTGTGTCTGCCTTTTCTCAGGGTTCTTTTTTGGGCTAACATTCTGTCAGCCAAATATCAATATTTCTCTTGCTATAGCACAGTTTAAAAATGTATTTTTGCACTGGTATGAACATGGTAAGCACCACTGTCCTCCACTTCAGTACAATTTCAGGAAATCTTCCCTGCTCTGAAAGCTGATCCTTTTCACATCCTGACCTTGAAAATCCTAGGCACTGTGCAAGGAAAATCTTATCATTTAATCTCTTGCTTTCTAACTACTCCAAATATTTTTTTCAGGACAGTCAAGGTGAGAATGAAGGAGCTGACAATTTTGCATGGAGCATTTTGCAAAGAAAGAAACACTGCACCGCAAATAGGGACAATTTGTGCAGTTGTATTCCCAGCTGCTCACCAACCTGCCAAAAGATGGGAAGAAACAGAGAAATGGGAGCAAAAAGAGTTTGCAGGAGAAAGGAAGAAGAGGGAACAAGACAACTGAAGGTAAGCCAGAGAGGGGAAGCGAGGGAAAAGCAGAAGGAACATTATAATGGTCAACACCAAGGGGGTCAGAGACCTTGGATGTGGTGACGGAGAAACTTTTGGAATTAGCTGTGCAAAAATCCAGTTAACAGCATGTTTCATTTACTATGATAGCAACCTAACATTTACCCATTTTACAGATACAGTCTCCACAGGCTACACCACAAAGATAAAAGCAAAAGGCGTAAACTGAAGTGACTTAGCCAAGTGGTAAAAAAACATAGCACAAACAAACACGCGAGAAAGTCATTACCTTTCTGTTTCCAGACCTACTAGAGGTGGGGTAAAGTAAACTCAAATGCGTTAAACAGGTAACAGTAGGAGGGAGAAATTCACAAGCTAGGCTAACCAGTTTGAACCATACATATTTTAACAACATGCTAAACCATTTTTTTAAAAAAGAAGGAAGCTACTATTAAGGTTTAAAGCGAATATACAAATGCAATAAAAACAAGAGATGCAAAACATTCACAAGAGTAACGGCAGATCATTTCATTACAGCTGGTGACACTAAAGTGAGCTGCAATCATTCTTGTAGCATTGAGAGTACTGCAGGCAAAAAGAAGTAAATACAAATATAAAAGAAAGTAAAAAGAACATACATAGGGATTAGCAAGCTGATGCATTTAACACTTTGCTCCTGGGATCATTATTATTATGGGTATTTTGTATAACATATGGCCTTTTATTGTCAGGTTAAAAATCAAGCTTTGTTTAGAAACCTCCCCAGTTTTATGTTCAGTTTCATCTCTGATCCTACTTTGCTCTCCTGCACTATACAAACCACCACTGGTCCAATATAGTAGTTTCTCGCTGCACTGAGTCAAAATCAGTAGTCATTCCTGGGTATTACTTACTGTCACTTGGCTCATGGTGGCTGTTTTGTCACCTCCTGGTCTCGGATCCCACAGAGGAATAATGGCAGTATAGAAGCTGTAGCTCTATAAAAAGTGTCATCTTAATATCAGAGGAGGAGCTAGGCATGAGGGGTTGGCTTCACAAATGTAAATATTTCATAATTTATTTAGCAATGTGGCTTTACTTTTTCCCCCAGGCAAAAACTTTAATAAAGGAATAGGTCTACTGCAACAAAGGAAACAACAGCAAAAAACAGAGACAAGGACACATCCTAACCCCATTAATCTCAGCGGGAATTTGCCTTCATCTTCAGTGGGAACAGAACTTCAAAGACACGGGAATGACCCATGAAGCCTGAAGGGTAAAATCTGAACCTTCCATAGTCTCCGACACAAACTGTGTTTGAGGGTGGTAGTGTGGTCCCAACCCAATGAAAAATGTCCCCAGCAGGAGTTGTATGACCTTGGCCTGACCATGACCTTGACCCTGGCACTGCCAGGGTGGTCTCAGGACAGACCTCAGAGAGGCCTCATGCGGGGGCAGCTGCCTTGTCAGAAGAACCTCTCTGAGGCAGGACTACGTGGGAGCTGGGCACAGATGAACCTTTTGTCTCTTATGGTTCATGGCTGTACTCTCAGTGCCCTAATCAGGAAGAAGTGATATCCCCACTTTTACAGGTACATTTTTTACATCTCAGTAGCTTAAGATATTCTTTCAAAGCCTGTCTCTGGCAGAATGAAAGTTCTGTCTCCTCAGTCCTGCTTTGTGTTGTTCAGACTGAGGAAGATGAGTGGTGTGGATATGAAGAATAGTTTCTTCTCTAGGAAGATTTAAGATCTCCCGTGAAGACTAACAACATATTTAAGTGCACACGGCCTGCTAAATGCTGGGAATGTAGGAAAACTGGGATGAGGGAGCTCATTCCTGGGTATCTCTGCAGGTCTTTTTTTGGTACTGGCACCATACAGCAAAATAGAAACTAAAAGAACAGAAGTACTAAGAGCAGAATTCGTTTTCCTCTCTTTCCTCTTTGGATGACTCCTTATGCTTCTTCTGTTCCTGGGAATGCATAATATGACACAGTATCAAGTCACTGGATGAAAATGTGTATAATGTGCAACATGGAGAGGTTGCTACACTCTTGATGAGTGAGTTTATTTGCTCCTCATAGTCCTATTTTAGCTCTGTGAGAAAAAGTCCCCCTCTGTCCTTCATTATTTACTGGTCACCCAAATAAGTCTGACAACACAGACTCTTTCAAATAAACCCGATTCCAAAGAACAGTAGGAAAACATTCCATGGCAGTGTGTACCCTAAGGCCTCTCCATCGATTTCAAATTATATTTCATATGTTTCCTAAGGTGTCTGCACCCCCAGACCATTGCAGCCATATCAGGAAAGCAATGGCAAGCGCTTTCAGAAAAGCCCCTTTAAAAGAGCTGTGTTTAACATATGTTTGTATGTCTGTGTTTTACACAGCAATGATTTTCCATCCCTGGGTGTAAAGGGTTCCATGGACAGCCTTTAATAAAGTCACAAATATGACTACAAAATACAAGTTCATGCATGTTTTCCACACATTAAATTTCTCAAGGAAATTCCACACATTAATTTTCTCCTGGAAAACTATAAGAATATTTCAAAACCTGTGCTTTTTACAAATCAGACCCATATTGTATGTCAAAATATACAGTTGGGTTTTTTTGAAAGAGTGAGCATTTCTCAGGACCCTGCAGGTAGAGAGAACTTGGGATTTCAATATTTTTTTGTAATAAAATGGAGTATTTCTTTGATGCTAAATTCCTCCGGTTTTCAGTGCCTTCATTGCTAACAACCAGCACGTATATAATCAGTCTAAGAAAGGAGGAGTGGAGCATGTGCTTTGGCTGCTTTGAAAAATCATATAATAATGCTATTTGAGTCTGCAGGTTTAGCTTGGTAGTCCTACTGAAATGACTGTCAGCTAGACAGATGGTACAGGAAAGGTGAAACACTGTATTTCAGATAAGAAACTAATCTGTATTTCATGGTCCCCGTCTTCTCTGGGAATATGAGCCCAGCACTTTGTGGGATCAAGCGACACTCCTAAACGTAACACTGTTGAGCACAACTGGTCTGATTGGCTTAGTTAGACCAGTGTGGTAAAGGCAAAGTGAAACTGAGCAGCTTTGTGGCCCTTACCACTTCTACCGTAAACAAGGTGTCTTTCCTAAGCAAGGGAAGTTTCAAGGGCTTACAGCATTTGAAGTAAGTTCAGTTCAATTTAAATGTAGTACTGCATAAAGCATTACAGTAAGATCAACAGAGTAAAAATTAGAAGAGCTAATCTCTAAACAAATTTATGAGTGCACTGTACAAATTAATACATATTTGTGCAAAGTATTCAGGAGAAGAGAAATACGTTTCCTCTGAAAGGATGTAGGTGTGGCTACTGCAGTGTAGCAAGGAGATTTAAAAAAAAATCCTGTTGTTGTTTTGTTGTGTTTGAAGTAATAATTAGAGTCTGGCGTCAAGTTTGAATGATAACTATTACTTTCTTCACACAGATTTTCTAAGCTTGAGAGACCAGTTTTCAAAAGCTCTCTAGCAAAGCTATTATCTTACCAGCATTACTTCATCAGAAGAAACTGTAAAAGGTTCGTCAGAAACACTGAGGGTGAGTCTGGGTTTTTCAGTATCTTCTCAGGATTTGCCTTCAAGAATGAAAGTCAGCCTTTCTGACAGTAATCTTTCATAATTACAGCTGAAAATTATGCAGTTGGCAAATTCTCAACAGCCTTGGAAATTGGACCTAATACATTCAAAGGCACAAGCCTTTAAAGTATTTCACACGTAGGCAGTTAGCCAGTATTCTCAATTAGAATACATGCTTTTGTTCTTAAAGAAAAGCACCCATGCCATTTCTTTCACTGCTGATACAGGCTTATATCTGTTAGTGCTTTGAATTTCCTGATTTGGATACTCCCAAAAGGAGTACTTCAGATTCCTGTAGCACCCTGTCCCAGATAGCCTAATACTGAAAAGGTGTCCAGTAAGTCTTGTACATGGGTGTATGAACACACCATATATAAAGAGAAACTTATACCTGCAGATCTCTGGTATTGTGAAATAAAGCATTCAGAAGTGTTTAGCTCCCTGAAGTATGATGGCTTTCAAATTTGATCTAGGATATGTAGGAGTGGTACAGATAAGATGTATGCCTATGGGCGGAGGGATAAAGAGTCTTTAACAGACTCAAACTGTTCATTTCCTTCCTTCTGTGGGTACACAGTTCTGCTTCTAAACAATTTTTCTGAGTTGAATCTATTATTAGTCACAAAATTATCCTGGCTTCATGCTAAGCCTTTACCTAGGCTTAGTTACAAGGGTTTTCTCAAAACCTGGTAAAATGCTTTTCACCTTCAGTACATAGTTTGGTTTCTGCACTCAGTCCTCTGCTAGTGGAGGATATGTAATGGACATATGCAACATCTTTTCCAAATCACAGTAGGTGGAAGCTTGGTTTGAGACTACACTGAAACATCCAGTAGCATTGACATTTTAGGTAGTGGCTGTTAAAAATTCTTGGAAAAGTAAGAAGTATTTAAAAGCCAGAGGGTTCAGGAAGCTAGCAGGAGCTTAGCAGGCACCAAAACATGGTGCAACAAAAAAGAGTGAAGAGGGTGATCTGCTGCAGCTTGCTTTTGAAATGAGGAAAATGGAAACAATTTATGAATGCAAACAGGAAGGGGACAGCACTTTTCAGAGTTTTGAACTGCAGAGCTGTGGAGTGCTTGCCTCTTCCCAAGGCAGAATAATACCTAGAAACTCAGCCAGTAGGTGAGGGCACTGCGCTGACATCTCACCTGAAACAGCAGAGGTACTTCTTTTAATGTCCACCAACAGGCTTGAAGGAATGAAAGATCTTGATCCCAAAGGAAAGGAAGCCGTAGTGTCCCCCAAAGGATGGACTGCTTCCTGATGAGATAGTGCTAAGGACAGGCTGCTCTCCATGCAAAGCTGGAGAGGTGCCCAGAGAAACAGCAGCATGTCCAATGGATGAGGTTAATCCTTGTCAGGGTGACAGGCTGTTCCCAGGACTACCAAGCAAAGTACATCTGAAAGAACAAGTGAGAACAAAACTTCTTTTAAATATCAGCCTCAGCCTGGATAAAAACCTGGAAGATTATACACTTAGTTGTAAAAAAAAAAAAATCTGGAATGACATGCTAAAAATCCTCAACAAAGACCTGTAAAGAGAATACAATCATCTGAGCAGTATATTCTACTTAAGGTTTATAAAAGGTACAACAGAATTTGGTCTTGTTAAACAGCTTCTGTGCAGGATCTCGAGCAGTTTTGTTGGGATCTCCAGCAGTGCCATCACTCCATCTCTCAATGATTTTGTAGTTGGCACCATATCAACAACATCAACCCTGCAGGTTGTGTAACAAGCTAATGATGCAACACTTGAGGATGAAGGTGGAGGTGCTGGTAGGATGTCAAAGTCCCACCACACGTATACAGTAAGAAACAGCTGAGATTAGGTGAGGCTGCAGTCAAACATGAAACATTAAAAATACCGTTTATTAAAAAACACAGACCCAATTAAACTGAATTTATATAAACTATCTAATTAGCAGATTAGAAAGCCTGATGTGACTTGTGTGGTCTTCTAGTCTGACTTCTGGCATAATGGAGAGCAGATTTTCGTGAACTCATCCCTGTCCAAACTAGATTGTATAATTTTAAGGGGGACACATGTATTTTGATGTAAATATCAAGAGAAAATTTACCATAATTCTTGGTAACCCTCTCAATGCTTGATTACGGGTAACTAGAAATTAAAATTGCAGGTCTTGGATCTTTGTCTGCCAGAGCTAAGGCACGGATTTTTAAATGAATATTTACACCATAGAATGGTACATAAAGGGCCCCCATTAACTTTCTATTTGATAAGCTAAAGAGGTGGAACTCCTTGAGCCCCACATTAGAAGGAGAGTATCCTTTAATCATGTCTCATCTCTATTCTATGAAATCCTTCTTATTTTTCATCACTCTTTTTGAATTTAGGACCCAAATCCTAAACAGCATTCCTCCTTTCCTTGCATCAGTGCCAGATACAGATGAAGTATAAACCTCTTTATCCTTTCTCAGTATTTACTTGCTTGGGCAATCAAGAGTTACTTTCCCTATTCTGGTCACCATGTAGAGATCAATTGTGATCTGATAGTCTCCAATTCCTTTGCAGTGACTTTGTTTCCCAGCAGAGGATTCCCTATGAGATTTGCTGGGCCCTTGTTCTTTCTAGAATATATATTCTGCTTCTTTATGCATGTAAGGCAAAAATGCTTTCACACTAATTTTGTAGAAGAGTAAGGTACAAAGGGATGTATCAGAGGTAAACACAAGGTATTGGTATAGAAGGAGACCGAGGACAGGAAAGATCTCCTGAATCCCATACTGGCACTACAGTACTGCACATTTCCATGTGAGGCTAAAGGACAGAGGTAATAGCCAGATGCAATGTCAGCTGATAGATACAATCCTGGTATCAGATTGAATGCTGTCATTTCTTTCCAGATATATCTAAAAGTCACCTGGTGAAATAAAAAACCAGGGCTTGAACCATTGAGCCTAACTCTCTCCTGCCAAAGGTAACCATGCTGTGCCTTCTCTTTCATAATAATTCCATGCAAACTTAGGAAATAAGTTTTCCTCCTGTTTTCCTCCAAACAGGAGGAAAATATGATCAATTTGGAAATATAGACAAAGGAAATACTATTTTAGCTAATTCTTCCTTGTCAATCTGTAGAGTAACTTTTACTGAAATATGCTTTTGATTCTGCCCTCTGACTCCGACTGCTGAGAACAGAGATTGTCTCCAGCATCAGTCTGTGTTGGGTAAAGCATCAAACTTGTTGAACCAAGCAGAAGAGATCCTGTGATAAAAGGTCCAATGTAAGACAAGATTTCACTATGAGTTTCATTTCTTTGTTCAGTCAAACCCTGCGCACCAGTCAGGATTGGCTCTGACAAGCTTCCACTGTAAAATGATACAAAAGAGGCTGAAATACAGGCCACAGCTAGAAATAATTCTTAGGAAGCGCTCTGGATTTCCTGGAGGGCAAGGTGTAGCTCTGTGTGTGGGAGGTAAACACCAGTGTTTTTCTGTTACCAATAATTATGTGCAGCTTGAGTTTCAGTAATAAGAGCTACCTATGCATGCTGGAAAAGAAGAGTTTATCTGACACTGGGATTATATGTTACAAGATAAATGTCTTACATTGCTTGTTATCATTGTTATTTTGTGATTAGCACTTTTAAGTGTCCAAAAGCATGCTCGTATTTCATCAACACATAAGAAAAAAATACAGTTACTGAGAGTTTTTAACATAAAAGAGAAAGAAATCTTGTAAATCTTCATATTATCCCACCAGTCTGTCTAACATTTTGGAACTACTTCTTGCACTAGCATTTGTTTTTATTAGCTTCAGTAATTTTGCTTTTGATGTTGTTTGTGATCACTGCCAAATACAGAATATGCTTTCCAGAAAGTTATCCTGAGGTGAACACCCAGCATTGAAATACCAATCTTAAAAGATTTGATAAACCAATAAAGAAAGAAAATCTTATCAGGGAAAGGGGCTTGGTAGCCTAAATAAAGGAGATACTGCAATTCTAATGACTATTAATCAAAATATAGCAATACAAACAGGGAAAAAACCCCCAACTGTAATGTAGCTAAAATGTAGCCTGTTAAATTATTTAAAAAGTCCATTCATTGCAGTGTCTAACCTCATACCATATGAATATTATGGAAGATATTCTAAAATTCTTATAAAACATTTGAAAGGGGTTTCTTTATTTCATTTTGAGGTTTCATAGCATCATAGGTTTTCAGGTCGGAAGAAAGCACCACAAGTCTCCAGCCTGACCTTTTGCATGGTACAGGTGACAATTAGGTTAAGGGACATATCCTTTGGAAAGATATCCACCACCTTGGTTTAAAGATTTCATGTGAAAAAGAATAGTTCACAGGTCTATCTAGCAATTTTTCCCCCAGGGCTTAGTTAATCTATGGGGTTTTCTGTTTGTTTTGATTTTGTTTTTTAATAAAAAACATCTCTTGACTGAGTTTTCAAACGTTACATCTTTTAAAAGATTTGTCTGCTAAACTGAAGATTTCTGTGGTTATTCTCTTTATTCATGTAATTCCACGTGAGTTAGTGCTTCCCTGATTCATTGAAGGGCTAAAGAGATTAAGCTTTTAAAGTCTCTTCTGTAAAAAGGGTTTCTAGGTCCCACATAGTTCTGCTTAACTGGTTTCTCAGATTTTGCCTTGGTATCAGGGCAAGACCTACTGTTCCACCAACAAAATCCCTAGTGCTACAGTGCTCCTGACATTTATTCATAAGGATGGCATTTCTGTGTGCTCTTAATTGCATTTCTGTATCACTACTTTTCATGATGCAGCCCTCCCTCAGATAACTAAATTACATTTTTCTTTCCTAGTAATCTTATCCTTCAGTTAACTATACTAAAATGCACATTGTTCAAGTTAGCGCACCTTATTAAAGATTCTGGGAGCACTGTGGACTGATTCCTTATCATGTATCACTTTACAACTTCTGTTTCTTATGCAAGTATTATCTTACAAATTTGTAAAATAACTAGTATATGCCACTAACTATTTATAAATACTTCTCACTTATTAATAATGCCAAGTAAAAAATGATCCTGACTATTTTTCTCAATTTAAAATGTAAAGTATGTACTAAGAGCCAACTGTAATATAGCTAGACACTGAAATGTGTTAAAACAAAGGAATATTTAAGCAATATATTTTGCTTATTCTCATTAAATATGTGTTGATACCATGGAGTTAAGAGCAATCTTCCAGGGGAAGGGAACAACAGTTTCACTTAACACCTTTTCCTTTGTAACAAAATAATTATCTTATTTCTGTAGTAGCACCTGCAAATTATGTTGCAATAATTTCAAACAAGGAGAAAATTCTCTATCTGTGGGCAACCTGCATGCAGAAGAAGAAGGGAAATTATTGGCTGTACCAAGTTCTATTTATTTCAGCAAAATTATTCCACTACTGTACAAATATGCCTTAATATAAAATAACAGGAATTTAATAAATAAAATGAAAACACAAGGTAGCATATTCTGGAAAAATATCTGCCTAGAAATGAGTCATACTCTAATCTTGGATAAACTCTTTCATTTTCTGTGCATGAAGGAGTGTTTTATTAAGGCAGCCCAAGCTATGTGTAATTGCACCAGCAGAAAGATACAAGCATCACTTTATACAAAGAGAACTCCACCTCCCAGGAAACACAAGTTTTTCTACATACCCACAAGGCTGATGAAATGTTGCTATTGACTATCTTCCCTTTTACAGGATAATTCTTTAGAAAAGAGTAGGGATCTCCAGAAGCAGCACAATGAATTCAGCAAAAAACCAGGTTGGAAACAGTAGATGTTTCTTCAGTACTTTGCCATGGGAAACTATTGGATAAACGTCTCAAAAAGTCTAAATGTGTCAAAATACAACTATATTGTCCATAGAATTTCTGTTTGGGGAAGTATTCCAGTTTTCTACACTAGACACTTGAAACTCTAGCAACATCCATTATCTTACTATTTTTTGTCAGCTAATAAACAGTGAATGCATTATCTAGTAGTTACAGTCTACTAACTAACCAGAAGTGCTGACACACTTGTAGTAAATCAAACACCCAGTACTAGCCAGGCCTATCTGTCCAGATTAAGATAATGGCCAGCTATGCCATCTCGATAAGTCCGGTGGGAAGAAATGATAATGTTGGTTAGAACTACATGTTTACTACTGTGTTGACATCCATATATAAAGCAACTGTAAAGTCTTTTTTTTAAACTCTAATGAGTTGAAAACTGGACACTCATATGCAGCAGACTATGGAATTTCCATAATTTTTAAATAATACATTTGCAAGGTTTTTTGCAAGAATACCACATAAAATGCCTTATTTTTAAAATCCTCCCCTTTGGTTAATTCTTCCTTAGATTATTTAAATCTCACTCAGTCAGGCTTCCAAACGCTTTTCTTCTTTTTCCTTCTCACATACACATACACACACACACAGGTTCTGAGACATTTGACACAGACCGTTTGAACACATCACTGGTCTTTGCACCAAACTAGTTCAATTTCCCCGTCTGTATAATGGACATCATGCCTTCTTTCCAGTAACCACCTTAATGTTTGTACACAGCTCAGGTACTGCAAAGAAGAGCAACCCAGAAAAGCATATGAAAATAATTTTTTTTGTGTTGCATTATGGGATGAGGACAGGCACTGAGAGCATATACTAAGATCTAGAGTTCATTCTGAAATGTTAAATAATACCCAGCTTTATTGTGTATGATATCCATTTTATCCACTAGAGAGATTGTCCTTGGTGACTGAAAACACTGAAATTAAAAGACTGTAAACAAGATCCACTAAGGAATGCAAGCCTGTAAGTCTCAAACAGGTGATCCTGAAAAACTACCCACGCAGTTCCTGCATAGGCACCTTGTAATTTTATGTTGTTCCCCTACGAAATGCACCCCTGGAGAAACAGCTCTGGGGATGCCTAAGTCTGGTAACAGTGTGGAAAGAGCTAAGCAGTTTAGCATTTATTTTGTGCTTACGCCTAGCTGGGTAAACAAGAGACTATTCTCCAGCAGAGGCCCCAGATGGCTTGGTACAATAATACATACCATGCACCATGGGCTTAGGCTCTCTACAAAACACAATTGCAGCCTTTCTGTCAGAAAATGATGGTATGGATGTCCATATTTCATAGGATAGCATATTGTGGTGGGCCCATGCCCAACTCTTTCCTCAGCTGAAGAGAGGTGGGCTCAAAGACAGATTCTCCTGTTGCACGGAGCATCTCCCACCACTCTGACTATTCCACCCTGGTGAGACCACATTCTCCATTCTTCACTGTGCAAAAAGCCCAACAGAGCATCAGCCCAGGAGTGTAGAAGGAACCAGACTCTTCAGCCCAGAGATGAAAGCACACACAGAGAAACTGAAGCTGGTTACAATCCATTCTCTCTAACTTGTTTTTTGCTGTGTAACTTTTTAAAGTAAACTACAGGGAGAATACTGAGACCTGGCCAGGAGTTGAATATTCCTTTCAGGAGTAGAGTGCCCCAGCCTAGCTATTTGGTTCAGCATTTTCTTCATCTTAATCGACACACAGCAATAGCTTCAGCTGCAAGTTCTCACCTCAGAAAAACCTGCAGGCCTGTGGTTTCACTGTTCCATTGACAGGTAAGATGATAACCTCCAGAGGCTGGAAAGTCCTGTCTTCTGTATCCTTCTTTAACTTTTCAACTACCAGTTAAGCAAAGCTACTATCACTAACTTTGCTCCACAGTCCGTGCTGGTAGGCAGCCCCTGGGAACACCTGCCAGAGAGAAGCTGTGAGCAGGAGCATGAGGGGCCTGGTCAGGGTTCAGACATGATCAAAGCTGTACAACTGCTCTGCAGTCTCAAGGCTGAGGGCCTTACAGGCATCACAAAACCAGACCTTTGGGGTACCACTGCATTATCTACACAGCACCGTGAAGGGAAGGAGAACCAGCTTTGAATGCAAGAATAAGAAGAATGCACTTGCCTTAGTTCAGGACTCTGCTGCTGCCAGTCGGCCCCCAGGCAGCTGCACGAGCGCTCCTGCTGCAGCAGCCACACTGCCAGGCCCCCACTCCTGCTCCAGCTCCTGTTCCCACTCTTCACCACCACCAGAGC
>NW_008237239.1:12343640-12346140 GCF_000691975.1 Corvus brachyrhynchos | reverse complement strand
GATTATTGAATCCAGAAGTACTTTACCCTCTTTTCTCACCTCTTTCTATATTTTCTTACTTAATTTCCTTTCCCCAGATGAATTTTTGTCCTCTCAACTTAATCACAAAATATTTTTTCAATTGTTTGAAATGACAGAACAGAAAAATCCAAAACAGTGCTCTATTGATACAACTCAAAATGATTCTTCACTACTGAGCTGGGTCAATGGTAATTTACAAATAGTTTTCCTCCAAAATTGCTAAGTGCTGACATGGAATGAATGTCTTCTTTCATCACCATTCACCAGAGAACTTGCTTGTTGAGGTTTTTTTTTTTTGAGGGGGGGTGGGGGTGTTTGGGCTTAGGTTTTTTTTCAGTTGTTCTGTTTTTAACCAAGCAGCTTCTTCCAAAAGATGGTTTCTTGACAGTGCTACTTAAGTTGTAAAATAAGAGTATCCTGGTTAGAATGTTATTTGCACAGAACAGAGTTCATAGCTAAAACAAGAAAAAGACCTTGATAATTCTATGAAAAAAACTAAAGTAATACAATGCATGCATTTACTAGTTGGGCCTTCTCTTGAAGTTGTAACTGTACCTTGTCAGTGATCTCTACCAAATCCACAATGTGTTTCTGGTGTCTTTTCGTTGTCCCTCCCATGCCCCAGGAAGTTCTTCTATTATTGTGTATCATTATTTTGTTCCTGTGAGTCCTTGGAAGAAAGGTATTTGAATAATGTTAGGAGGTTGTCATCCCTCTTGCTGGGAGGGAGAAAGATAATGTGTTTTTTCCACACGTAAGCACTCAGTGATCCCAACAAAAACAGCATTGCAAATTGGAACTACGAACGACACAAAATTCCCTGTATGTTCTGCTAATAGCAGTGATGAAAATCTCTGCTAATGACTTTGAGAAATAACCTTGCAATCTCTGACATCTGCATCAGCTAGAGAGATAAAGTTACAGCAAGTCCTTGGTTAACATATTCTCAACAATCCTCCAAACCTCAATTACCATGGAAACTACTTATCCTTAAGGCAGTAAGGATAGCTGAAATATTTTCTCTTGACAAAAACGGGAGTGAGGCAAGAAATATATGGGATTGTGCATAATGAGGCCTTTGATCTTTCATTTACATCTGTGTTAAGCAGAAGTAATCTCAGTGAAGCAAGTTGAGTTGCAGAACAAAATTTGTTTACAGGACAGAACAAGGTTTAAAACATTGTCTAGTTCTGATTATTTCTAGATATTTTTTCATTATCTTCATATGTTTATGTTAATAGATTTCTTTTTCCCTTTTCTAGTAAGAGAAACATAGTAAGGACAAATAGTATTTGTATATAAAATTAGTAGACACCAAGCTTTGAAAAAATGCTTGGGACAAATGGAACCAATCAGTCCCATTGAAGCTCAGAATTTTGCATTCTGAGATTAAAAATGCCTCCAATTTAGACCAGGTACCCCAAAATCCCTGAGTACTCAATTTCTATAAAACAGTGTGTAGTCTTTGCTGTGCAGAAACAGTTGCGCACCTCAAAGCAGCTCAGGAACAGAAAACCTCATTTCTGTCTTTATGTAAATTGAATCTCTAATTTGCTGTAGGAGTTCTTGTTTCATTTTAACATCAAGTTTAACAGATTTTAATGGAATAAAAATAACTTTTGGGAACATTACCTTCAAAACCCCTATGGTTCCTAATAACCAGATGCTCCCCCACAAGTCACTGTGAGCAATAGTCTGAATGTGAAAGTTTGCACATGGGCAGGCACTGCTGGGCCACGATATTACCTGCATTAATGTAAACCCATCAGTGTGTCATGTTTGCTCAAAGCTTCCCACTTTGACAGCTAACTCGGATTATTAATTACACTGCAGCAATAATTCCTATGAAATACACTGATCTTATCTCCAGGTTCCCTGTCTGCTGAGCAATGAGCCCAGACATGTCGTAGGTCGAGAGGTGGTTGTGCTCTGCGCTGGAGCGGGCTCACCTCGAGTATTGTGTGCAGGTTGAGCACCCCAGTGTAAGAAAGACATTAAACTATTAGCGAGTATCCAAAGAAGGGCAACAAAGGTAGTGAAGGGCCTTGAGGAGAAGCCGTGTGAGGAGCAGCTGAGGGCACTGGGTCTGTTCAGCCTGGAGGAGACTGAGGGGAGACCTCACTGCAGTTCCAGCTTCCTGAGGAGGGGAAAACGGGAGGCAGGTACTGATCTCTGCCCTGTGCTGACAGTGACAGGACCCGAGGGAATGGCCTGAAGAGTCAGGGGAGGTTTAGACCGCACATCAGGAAAAGCTTCTTCACCCAGAGGGTGGCTGGGCACTGGAACAGCTCCCCAGGGCAGTGAGCACAGCCTGACAGGTTCAAGAAGCCTTTGGACAATGCTCTCAGGCACATGGTGTGACTCTTAGGGTATCCTATGCAGAGCCAAGAGCTGGACTGGGTGATGTTGGTGGGTCTCTCCAGCTCAGCACATTCCGTGGCCCTGCGAGCACCATCCCGGCACTCCGCACCGCCCTGAC
>NW_008237239.1:12334287-12343428 GCF_000691975.1 Corvus brachyrhynchos | reverse complement strand
GGGGGAGGCCCGGGTCTGGCGTGTCTGGCTAACGGAGTGCTGTCCCTCTGCCCGCAGGAGAAGTTGGCCCTCAAGAAGAAGCGGAGGAAGGAGCGAGAGGCCCTCGGAGACAAAGTAAGGGCTAGATGGTCTTTAAAGGTCCTTTCCAGCCAAACCATTCCATGATTGTATGCGCTCTGTGCTCGCTGGCTGTGGTAGCCTTCAGAGGTACTATTGTCTAGCAGAGGTATCAAACAGCTGATTTCAGAAACATTGTTGTTCCTGTGTTAAACGATGCTGCAAACAGGCAGACTGAGTTTTAAACTGATGACATAAAAGCAGGCCACTCTTGAAAAGTTGTTTCTGATGTGATTGCTATGGCATTTGTGTTGACATTATTACGAATTATACTCTAATAGTAATTTGTATAAATTAAAACAATCAAATCTGACCAAACCGTGCTCAGACCAGTTACCTGCTGGATTCCAAGCCTAGTCGTGAACAAAGGTTTTGCTTTCTTTTCTGAACTGATTGAAGATAGTCAGATGCAAGTTCCTGTATTACAAGTCTCACAACAGTAGTGTAAGTTAACAGGGTAAACATGAAAGGCTGTTAGTCATTAAATTGTAGATATGAAGGTTAAAAAGTGTTGCTGTTGAAAGCAGAATCCTTTTCTTTCATGGAAGAAATAAAAGTGGATAGAAAATTCCCCTCTATTTTTGTTTTGTTTTGAAAAGTGACACTGTTCTAGTGGTGCTTCTGTCCATCTGGTGCTCTCTGGTGTCCCAATACCTGTGCATATTTTTAATCAAACTTCTTTTTTAAAAGTGGCATCAAAGAAATACTACATCCAATTCTGTGTAGAAATATACACAATATTGTGGTAGTATGAATGTGGTGTTTGCAATGCATTTAATAATTACATGAATGTGTTATGTTAATAAACTTTATGTATTTTAGGCACCTCCAAAAGCCATACCAAAGACTATTGAAAATCAGCGAGTGTATGATGAAACCACTGTAGATCCCAATGATGAAGAGGTAACTGCTTTAATTTCTGCATGTGCTATTAAGTTGACCATTTTTTTTTCTAAGAAGGGACATAAACTGATTGATGAAACTGAACATTCACCACTTTCCCGTTAATCTGTTGATGATTTACTTTTTACACATGATGGGTTTAAGAGGTGGTGTCATTTTTCATTATCTATATGAAATAATTGCCTTTTGCATTACTGATATTGGTAGTAAAAGCTGCCCATGTTCATCACACTGGATTCTTAAAAACATAAAACCCACACACCTTTGGATGATTAATTACAGAATAGATCTTGTGAATTGAAATTTAGATCAGATTGAATAATTGCTCATCAGTTATTTCGTACATGGTGGATTTAACAAGGCTTCTGTTCTTCCAGGTTGCTTTTGATGAAGCAACTGATGAATTTGCACCATACTTCAATAGACAGACAGTTCCCAAAATTCTTATTACAACATCAGACCGACCTCGTGGGGTATGTATGTTTTATTTGGAAAGTTCTGAGCAACCAACTGATTATTAGATACCAGGGTTTGATTAATGTACTATGATTGGTACATTAAAACTGAAAATAATAGCATTTGCATGGATTTTTTTTGTCATTTTATTTAGTGCCCAACAATAACCTTGTATGTGTATGTAATCTGTTGGTTTCTCTAGCATTGTTTGTTTCCTCCATAACAAAAAACCAACCCTGTGCATGTGTTCTTATATTGAAATGATCAGCATTGCCTGATTGGAGAGACTACTGGCATAAAAGAAATTGCTTTAAAAATAAGAAAAAATACACCTCAAACAGTTCAACTGAAAACTCAGACATGAGTTCCTGAAGAAATAGTTGTATTTTATTTTGAGATGCCGTGAACTTTTTGTAAACCAGTGTCTTTAATAAATAGTGAGTGTGGAGATTATGCTTTTTGCATTTTCCTGCTTTTCTGTGATGGAGGGAGGGGGAAAAAAAGTCCTTAAAAATATATATCTCTGGTGTGCTGCAGTCTTTACTGCCAATGAATGTTTTTGCACTAACCGAATGAAGTAATTGAATATCTTCAAATCTTTACAGATATACTGGAAGTAATGTATGCTCAGGGAGGGTAATTGGAATGACCAACCCCCTGTTCTCCTGATAACTGAATTCAGTGCTGAATTCCGCACATTGCCATTTAACTCCCGTGTTTTGCAGAGAACAGTGAGATTCTGTGAGCAGCTGGCTACTGTTATACCCAACTCACACGTCTACTATCGAAGAGGACTGGCTTTGAAAAGAATCATTCCACAGTGCATTGCGAGGGACTTCACGGATTTAATTGTCATTAATGAAGATCGCAAAATACCAAGTATCCTTTTGTGTGTTTATCAGGGAAAGAAAACAATTCTGTAGTGTGCATCAGAGACCTACTTTATTCTGTTTTCTTTCTCTTCACAGTGCAAATTACAGAGCTAAAAATCAGTTCCAACTTGAGTGTCTCATGGCTAATGGAACTGGGAGTGTGTAGATAGTTGGGACTTTTTTTTTTTTGTAATGCATGGATAAGCACTGTTATTATTTCAGTAAATTTAACAGTTTGATTAATTAACAAATTTTTCTGACCAGGAAGATCCATTTTATTTTTCTGACAAGATAAAACATTACTAATTCGTAAGGGAGAAAGCAATAGAGGATAACTCTTGTTAGCAATTGAAACAAAATGTAATGGACATACTTGAGAAGGCTAGTTAACTAGTTTGGGAATGTATGTCTGAAAATTTAACAAAACCTTGGGCATAGATTATGGATCTAAATCTCATGTAATACCGCATTTTCCAAAGACTGTTCCTCTGTAAATTACGTGTTCAGTGTTACCAGCCTTTTTTTTTAACTTCGTGCACAGATGGTCTTGTTTTAAGTCATCTGCCTGATGGTCCAACCGCTCATTTTAGAATGAGTAGTGTGCGTTTGCGTAAAGAAATAAAGGTGAGACTCAAAAAAAATTTGAAAAGTGGGTCATCAGTTGGGCAATGATAAATACATCCAGTCTACTTCAACTGTCAAAACTGCATTTTGATATAATTCAGCTGATCTTGTAAAGGTGTTTTTCTGGTAAGCTAACAGGAGGCTAAGGATTAGTGTATACTTCATAAGCAGCATATTTCCATTTTCAAGCTTATTTGCTGAATTTCTTTAACTGCCAAGTATTTTATAATGTAAGTCTGACAAGTATTTTTAAAATGTCATTAAATAGCAGATGATAACTTTATCAATAGGAAATACCCCATGTCTAGCATACACACAATAGGGTATATAAAATCAGCAGTATAAAAGGTTTCATTAGCTGTAGTCTTGAATAAAACATAGTTCTTCTTACAGCCCTGTTACCTCTTCTGTAGTATTGCTTACTTAGCCCTGCTTACGTAGCCCTAAGGAATTTGCAGTAAAGTGTGTTTTCTTCTTTGATGTATGTATTCTCTAATCAGTTTTTATTAAAGAAGCCCATATAGTCTCAGTCCCATATACCCTTAGTTGGTGTGAGTACAGAGGGAATACACCTATGATAGGTAGAGTGGATTATCTGCTGTAACAGGTTCTGCCAAGAGTAAGAATTGGTGCAGGAGAGAGAAAAGTAAAATTACTTGTGCTTTTTCATTTAATTTATATTATTGAACCAAAGATCCTTATCTTACCAGCTGCTCCTTTACTTATGAAGTTGTGTTTGAAAAAATTATTAGGGCATGTTATCAGCCCTGTCTTCCTATTTCAAACACTTCTTTGATAATACATTAAAATCCTTTTGCATTCACTCTGTTCTGTGCATTCTTATTGCTTTCATTTCAGCGAAAAGGGAAGGAGCCCACAGAACACGTCCCTGAAGTGATCCTGAACAATTTCACAACGCGGCTCGGCCATTCCATTGGCCGCATGTTTGCTGCTCTCTTCCCACACGATCCTCAGTTCATTGGAAGACAAGTAGCTACATTTCACAACCAGAGAGACTACATCTTTTTCAGATTCCACAGGTGATGTTTTCCACAAAACTCATTTACAAGTGAGAGAGAATACTCTTGTAACTTAATTCCTAATTTTAATTCTTTTCTTCCCCAAGATACATCTTCAAGAGTGAAAAGAAAGTGGGAATTCAAGAACTGGGGCCACGTTTTACATTAAAGCTGAGGTCACTTCAAAAAGGAACCTTTGATTCCAAATTTGGAGAATATGAGTGGATTCATAAGGTATGTCTTAATAATGATGAAAGTCCTGCTTGGGGAGACTAAACCTGACATGAAATGTACAAAAAAATCTTACCCTAGAAAAGCAGTGTAAATGCAGTTCTCAGTGTGGAAGTGTCTAACTAAAGTTTTTAGAGGTATATTTTGAGAAACATGCAAAACAGAAACATTCTGCTGTAATCCAAGTCAAAAATAAAAATAGCAAGGATGATGAAATATCAATATACCATGACTACTTAATTTGCAACTCTACTATACCATAACTACATTTCACTGTCCACCCTGCTATAAAATGGAGTGGTCATCCTTGTTTGTATCCTGCATTAACTTCCTGGTAAACAACTTTTCTTTTAAATTTCAGCGTCGAGAAATGGACACAAGTAGAAGAAAATTCCACTTATAAGTGAAATCTGCCAATTGTGGGTGACCAGGAATACAGCAGCTGCTTTCAACTATGGATGATCTTGGACTCCTAACTAATGATAATGATGCTGAACAGTATCTGTCTGCAAAAAGACAAACAGCAAACATCAAAATTTTCTACAGCAGCAGATCAAGTAGGATGTGCCTTTCTTCCTGTTTGTAGCCAACATGACAAGGACAGTGACTTTTTCCAGTTTAGGAGGAAAAACTATGGCCATGTTTGAACAACCTGTCATGTAGCTATCACTAAGGATTTGCCAGAAGTGCTGCTGTTCTGTAGAAACAGATTATGCTTCACAACATCAAAGACAGTAAATATGTTGGTTAAAGAAGTTTTCAAAATAAAGTATTTCTAGTTTTACAGTTTCGTTTTATTTTTTTTCCATTAACCCAGACATGTTCAGTTAATCAGGTAAGAGATAAATATTTAAAACTTATTTCTAACTTACAGTATGCTGTTCCCTGACAGTATGGGCATAGTTTTCCAAAAAAGTTCTCCTATCCAGAGAACATGGAGAAGGCAGTATGCAATCCATGAAATCCATGATATTTTATTTCATTAGCATTTTGCATAAAAGAGGCGTGTTGCTCAAGTTACAAAAACAATATGCATAACTCAGGTATCTCTTTTGTAAATACCATATTGACAAAAGGTGTATGTGCCCAGAGCAGTTGAAAGTAAACAAAGACAAATGGGAAAGAATTCGTAAAACCTCCTTACAAGAAGTACATAAAGCTATCATCTAAAAATGCTGCTCAGTGACTATGTGAGGTCTCTGAGCAGGGCTTTCCCCGTTAAAATTTTAAAAATGCTTCTTCAGCCTCACAGCTACACTCGAGTTGGTATTATCTGCATATAAACTACTGTTTTGCCTTAAGTTGGCACATTCAATGGCAGCTAAAAGGTCAAGTTTTCTTTGAGTTACTTTCTTTTCATATACAGCTGTAAGTGCTTTTTCATATTTACCTAATGAATAAGAAGGCTCATAGAGTAAGTTACCTCCTAGGGTAGAATTACTTTTTAAGATAAAGAATAATTTACTCTGTCTTTATTTGATGTCTATGATATGGGACAGCTGTATAGCTGAACTATAAACAGTCCAAAATTTTTTTCTGTTCTATTTCTGTTATGCTTCTAAGTATGGTACTGCTGGAGTCTCATTGTTCTGTAGGACTGTTAACCCCAGGCAGACTTGCAGCAGCACAATATTTACACTCCTTTCTCTGCTCTCCAGCTGCTACAGAGTGATGCACTGACTGTGAGGTGCCACCATACCCAGAAGTCAATCAAATTCTTACAGTAATTTCAAGACCAGACTAAGTCAAGACACTTTTATTTTTTGCTTGGCATATAAAACTGATTCCCTTATGAAACAGAAATATGTAACTAGCATACAGTTCATCTGGAGAGGTAGATGGTAAGAAGTTTGATGACAGTAGCACTTTTTAGAGTTAGATTTGGCACATTAAAGCTAAGCTTTTGTACAGACTTCAAACCAGGCCACTCCTTGAGGCACTCTGCCCATATACACATCAGCAGGTAGGAGAAGATGCTAAAAGATCTGAAAAACAAAACCAAAATCTAGTTAGAAAGGTATCGCTGCTAAATGAAGCAACTCTAAGAACACATATGTTCAGAGTATGCTATGGACAACTAGTTACGAAAAAATATCCTCTTCTTCCACAGCTGTTTTATAAAATATTAGTTTAAAAAATAAACCTTTAATGAAGCCATCCCCAAAGACACAATAAGATAATCAAAGCTCTTACAAAAGAACTGAAGCTTAGTGTCTCCTGGAAACCAAACTGCTAAGTGTAAGGATAGAAAACATTGTTCCCGGTCACTTTGTGCTTGCCAGAACACCAGGTATCTATTTTGCCTTTGAAAAGCAGGGAATTTGTTGTGTAACTTACAGATTACACTTCCTCTTCAGTGAGGTGGTGCTGACTGGGCAAACATGAACACTATTGGCTCATCAAGAAAATACAAGGAATTATGACTAAGAAACCACCTCTTTTCAGGAAGTGCCTGCAACAGATACTGCGAAGTGAAGGAATTTCACATATAGGTAGTGTAACTAAAATATAAACAAGAGTTCCATTCCAAAGGCTGTACCTGAGAAAGAACATATAAAGCCTTTTATGCCTTGTGTATGCACGTGTGTTGTGAGACAGAGGAAACATTGTTTCCTGGTATCCCCACCAAGGAATCCGGGAATTACTTCACCTTGGCAAACCTTCGTGGGGAATTTTATGTGTCACTGATTAAGTACAGTTTATTTAGCTTTGTATAAGTTATCAGTCTATAATGCTTACAATTATCTAATTCCGTCCTTGGATTAGTGCTTATAGGTGAAGCTACACTAGCGTAGCATTCAAGAGTATTTTTAAAATAACAGTAGTTGGCGAAAATTCACAACAGAAGTACCTCTAAAAGCTACAAGAACTCTAAAGCACATTTCAGTTATACTGCTGTAATTCACTGCTCAAAAAATGTGGGAAGTGTTTCTGTTTGTTAAATAGTTAAGGATCTACTTCCATACTGTTACTACTCTGGTCTTTAAACATGGTTATTCATGCTAGTACATACATCTGGAACTCTTCTACAGTCTGCTTGAGGGGAGAACAATTTTAACAATCAGACTGTGGTCACCTTTCTATAAAGCTGCCTTACAGCACAGTATAAATTACAGTTCTTTGGATGATATAAGTCAGCTACACAACCAGAATTTTTCAAGGTTAAGACTCACTATGAGATTCCTAAGGATTGTGAACTACTGTTAAATATGTATCAGGTGCTTTGAAATAACGTCTGTGCTCTCATCTCCAACAGATCCAAATCAACCAGCAACAGGAAGAGGGAACATGGTAAAATTATCATGCATTTACTGCGGTCAAAATAACCAAGTTATTGTGACTCTCAGAGTTTAGGTGAAACTATTCTGGATCTAAAATTCACCTTTCTAAAGAGGTTAGCCTAAAATCTAATCACCAAAATGCCAGATGAGTGAGCAGTCTTCCTGGTGATAGCAGTAGTGCTAATGAACCTATGAAAGTTTTGGAATGAAAATCCAAATGAGTATTCCACTGTTTCTAGTTATTTAAACTGCTACCCCTGTAGTAGCTTACTTGAGTGGAGTATGGGCTTTTAAAACTAACTACTTTTTTTAAAGTATATACTTATTTCTTTTGGCATAGAGGGCATCTCCCCTCCGCAGTGGTCAGTGCTCTTCTTGTGGACCACCACCACTAATCTGTTTTTGGAACTGTTCTTTAGTTCTTAAACTTCTAAAGTCTGTTTTATCTGCCACAATCAGGATTCACCACATATGCTGTCAGGTGATTAATTCTATGTGAGAAAAGGGAAATAATACCCTTACAGAGAGGAAGATACAGCACAATTACTGTACAGCTTGGTTAGTCCGAATAGCAGCTCACTACTTTGCTACGGGTACAGAAACAGGTGGAAGCTATGCAACAGCAAAGTGCTACTCATAATACTTACAACGGACAGCCCAGTACAGAGCTGTGAAAAGGGGAGAAGGGACCAAAAATGGGGATCTAGACCAACACCAGGTGCACAAGTCAAATGTTTCTGAGTGCATTTCATACAGCCTGTCTTATTTAAATGACAAAAGAGTTTATGAATTGTAATTCAAGAACTTACCACTGAAAGATACTGAAGTAGTTCACATAATTACAAAAACGAACAAACTTTCTGGGGTCTGAATGGATTTGTACTTGATGATACTCCCGTCAGTAGGGGATCATGTTGCGCATTCTGCAGGCAGAATTGCTTCAAGTCAGCTGCAGCTTGAGAAACCTAGTTATAATAAAAGCTGGTATTAGAATTCACTGAACACTCTTTACTGAGGATGTAACAACATTGAAAAGTAGAAAAAATACTATGGAATGATTCTGGAATACAGTTTATGCAGATTTTATACAATGTTTCATTGTAGTTTTTTTGTTTCTTAAAGACAAGAAGTTGAACAATGTAACAATGAAAACTAATTTGGATGTTTCAATTTCCATGTTAAACTTCTAAGTATGAAGGGTGACACACGAGCAATATCTTGGAGATGGCTTTATTACATATACAAAGATCCTAGTTCTAGCATAAACAATTCAAAAATACTGTCTATGGTTTAACATGTTCTACTCGACTGAACTGGCATTTCATCCTCCCTTGGAAAGCCATCCTTATGATGAGATAATGGGGTTCTGAGCACCCTTATATGGGGTTTTTGGCATGCTTCCTAAAAACTGAACAGTGAAAAATTCTTTGTCTTGCTTTTCTTTGCTGTAACTCTGAACTCATAAAATAGAACGATCAAAGTTTCAAAAAGTTGCATCTTCCACTGGCACTTCGTATCTGCAGTTTGCCCAGCGTTTCTCTGCCGTGGCGCCCGGCACGGCACAAGTTCAATGCACTTCGTGTGCCTGGCACCGACATCTCCATTTTGCCGTGCTGGGGCCAGCCCAGCCCGTTGTAC
>NW_008237239.1:12333218-12333819 GCF_000691975.1 Corvus brachyrhynchos | reverse complement strand
GGGGCCGCTCCGTGTGCCCGGGACGGGGCACCGCCTGCGGGCGCAGAAACAACCCGCGCCGCCGCGCATTGGTAATGGGGACTGAAAGAGGAGGCTACATTCACACCAAGGTGGCGAATCTTGGTGATAATATCCAGTGAGTTCCAAGTTTGGAGGTTATTTTGAGGTACAATGAATAAAGTGCCTAACTTTCCTCTTGCTAGCAGTTTGAGTGTTGACTGTAGCTTGGAGGATCAATTTACTAGTCCTAGGTCAGTGCAGAAAGTGCCCGGGGATGGCGGTGAAGCCTGGAGCATGGGGTGACATGAGGTACTGCAAAGTGCAGCATTCTCCGTGTAGGCAGGACCAGCGGCAGGAACCCTGCCTTTGGCTGGGAATGACCGGAGGCGTGACGGGGTCTTACACTCAGGCCATTTGTGGGAGCTTGCAAGTAAAGACACAGGCCCTGGCTGAGTAGGTGCTTCCCACAGACATGAGGAAATCTTAATTCCACAGTGCCAGGGTGAGACTGGAAGGTCGCTTGGAAAGTCTGGTCACTCGTGCTCAAGAACAGGTGAATTAGAAGTAGCTGGGGTAGAGGCAGGAGGAGGAGAGAGATTCC
>NW_008237239.1:12309833-12333185 GCF_000691975.1 Corvus brachyrhynchos | reverse complement strand
GGCTGAAAATCCAGAGGAGGTTTGTAACCTCAGGGGGGCTGGAACAGCCTTCAAAAATGAGAATACCAAGGAAACTCCTAACAAAAAGAGAAAGATGGAAGCAATCCTTTTAGCAGGGCCTGTTGCAGTAGGACAGGGGGAATTTAAACTAAAAGATGGTTGATTAGAGTTAAAAGGAAGAAGTTTTTTACACAAACAGTGGTAAAAGCCTGGAACGGGTTGACCAGAGAGGTAGGAGATGCCCCATCCCTGGAAACATTCAAGGTCAGATTGGACTTGGAGTCTGGACAACCTGGCCAAGCGGGAGCTGTCCCTGCTCACTGCAGGGGGTTGGACTAGCTGACCTACAAAGGGCCCTTCCAACCCAAATCATTCCATGATTCTATAACAGTGTTAGGACAGAACTATGGTTTATAATTGATGGAGGTATTTTTCTGACACGGTTGCCCAGCACAGTCACATTTCCTTGGAGCACTGCGTTTGGCCGGCACAATGTGTTGTTTGTTGCAGTTCACAATAATTGTCACTTTATCAGAGCCAGGCCCTGCAAGAATATCATTTTGTGGGGACTTAGGTCTGTGTCTTTAGGAGAACAGTGGGACTGTGTAGAAAATTATATACTACCAAACTATTTTTATGAAAGGGGAGAAAATGTTAAGAGGACGTGCTCTAGGGCAGATCTCTTAGAGCCGCAGGGCTGTGATTTAGCAATTCCCCCAGTTACTTAGGTGATACTCACTTGTGTAGAAGGTGTGGTTGATTCTGTTTGCAGTTAGCTGGAAGCTTTCTGCTTCACCATAGACACAACTTCCATTTCACAAGTGGAATGAAGAACAGTAAATGAAAATAAAGGATATTTATGGAGTAACTTCTCTCATAACAGATTATAATGAAACTGGCTCTTAGAGAATGCTTCAATCAAAAAGAAAATTAGAAAGCCCACCTGGCATTTGCTGTGGTCAAACAGAGGGACCAACATGTCATTCAGTCAAATGAGACCTCGAACATCACAGGTGAGAGTTTTTGTACTTTTCCATAAAGATTTTTTAGATTTCACAAATAAAAATAAAAATTTATTAAAGTAAGGTTCTAGAAGACCTGAGAGGGAAAAAAAAATTGTGCTTTTAAAATAGTATATATAGAAATAATTATTTTCTAGTTAACATTAAATCACTCAACACTTGCAGAAATATTTAATATAGCTTATTTACATGACTTCTAGTTATAGGGAGGTGTATCATCGTTGTCAATACTATCTGATTTTTACTAAAAATATCAAGACCTGAAAATTAGTAGTGCAACAACTACCACAGGTCCAAACACAGTCTAAATGAACCTTGCTCAGAGCCAACTTAGTTATTCTTTTTGCAGACATTAGCAGGAGCATTTTTGTGTTTTCAAGGTAGCTAATATTATTAACAACAGTCAGAAACATTTTGAATTTTTTTTCCTTGATGACAAGATCGAGTTGTGGTGCTGTTTGAATCAAGCTTTCAGGGCTTTGCATTTTTTATGAGATGAACAAAGGTAGGATTTCAGCTGAGGGATACTCGTAGTCATGACACTCTCCAGAGTATCAACTGTTTTTGGTAAGATCTCTCCATTGCTGTCACAGTGATACATAGCAGTAGCACAGGCTCTCTATTATCTCACTTCCATTGTGGAGCTTGTTCTAATGTGAGTTATTTTGATGCTGTCAGCTGGCATTCAGTCACAAATTGCTCTGCTGTCACTGTTCTCACTATCTAGTCATCACTGTGAGACAGGGCCTCACTGTTCTAGTCCCTGTGCTAATATCAAAGGAACCATTCCTGCCAACACAAACTAGAAGTCCACCTATACAAAACAAAGTGTATAGGAAGAGGATTGTAATACATTTACATCTGTTCCTTTTTTTTAGCTGGTGGAGCTTCATGTTTTTTATGTCCCAGCAGAAGTGTGGAACTTCAAGCTGAATACAGTTCCTGTAGCTCTTACTAGCAAATTCATCTCAGCTGGATTTATAAGGTGAGTGCAGTCTTAGGTTTCATGTATGTGGTAGGTCCTTCAGTCTTTCAGTCCAACTGTTGCTCTAGAGAGCACAGTTACATCTGTCAGCAGAAACTTGATGCCTAATTAAATTTCTGGAGGGTAAGTGGTGACCATAACTAACATTATGTTCATTTGTACTGTATTGGGCTTAGCTCCCTTAGACCATTGAAAAGCACTTCCAGAGCAGTGCTAGTATTTCTGCAGAATAATTTATATTGTAAAATCATATCTTTCTGTCTCCTTGAGACTGATTATCAAAAGCTGGAATTCTTTTGGGCAAGAGGTCAGCTTCGAGACAGTGGCTTGGTGAAGACAGGATAGCCTGTCAGTTCCTGGGAACAGGGATGTGATGATCTGAGCCCTCTCAGTCCAGAGAAAGAGCTGAAGCCTTGTTTCTCAAGGGGAAGCATTACAGCCCATGAACCAGCAGCATTTCCTCTTTCTTCTTGAGCAGTGAAAGGGTATGCACAGCACCATGTGCTATGTGTGCTCTCAGGTAGGTGTTTAAAGGACTTAGTGAAGGAATACCCTGGTTCCCAGTCCTAGGTTCAAATCTGGCACAGAGAGTTGCATTTTTAATCTTTCATAACTTTGAAAGTTTTATTTATACTCCTAAACACTTTACTCTCAAAATCTGTGTGTATCTGGTGTGGTAAGAAGTTGTAGATCAAGTAAAGTAAAGATGTGTATTGAAACGGAGCTTTTACATGCACCTTGTCTACACCTGTGCAAAACCTGTCAATTCAGCTTAAACTGCAGGGAATAGAGGTTTTAATTAATTTAAATTGAGTCTTGTTTTATCCACTTAAGACAATATACGGTGTAGCTGAAAAGACTGACAGTGGTCAGGTATGAGCATGTAGTGCAGAATATATTCATTCTCACAGCTGCTTTTGTTGAAAGGCTGCTCAAAATCAGACAAAATAAGTGCATATACCCATTTCATGCTGTTCTAGTCAGCAGCAGAGGTGCAGAACACGTCTGAAGTGGTAACTTCATTTCATGTCATGGACATCTGTCACTGCCCTATAATATCTAGTGCAAATTTATTTCACTGAGGCATCAAATTAAATTAGGATCCTCACTGATTTCAGTGGGTTTATATTTGCCTGGGTATTGTTTTTTGCTAATGACTCTTAGATACTTGCTAATTAATTATTCTATGGGTACTATGCAATGCTGCAGTACATTAGCATTAACAATAACTAGCACCTGGTCAGTGAATCCCTGTGTTTAAAAACAAAAAATATTTTTAAAATCTTCTTCTATTATAATCCAAGAGAGGGAATGGCAGCCTTGCTGGTACTCCTATGGCTTGGACATTGTTCATAGCTCTGTTGTTCAGTCAGCTTGACAATCCTAATACTGTCTGAGTCAGCCTTACAAAGGATTCCTAGGTCAAAGTACAGGCCACTTCCATTAGCTGTGAAGTTAGAAGAAGATATTAAGGGTGTAATTGTCCATGGCCCTGAGTTCTTGCTCCTATGAACTTGATTTCTCAGCCTCTGTGAGCTTTTTTTTTTAATTCCTCGTTCCTCACCACAGAAGCTAAACTTTTATTATTTCTAGATGAGATGCAATGAACTCTTTTAAAGTTACAATGAACTCTTTTAAATTACTTTTAAAGGGACACCCTGAAGGAAGTGACTCTTATGTGACTGTTTTCTGCCAGCCAGTGGCAGCAAGTGACAGACTAATATTTTTGTATTTTCCTAGCAGCTGCACTGGCAAATAATTTTTAGATAATTTTCTGCTGAATATCTCAGGATCTGGGTACCTAGATACTTTTCTCTCATTATGCATTGTAGATACTTAGATGTTTTCCCTGCTGTTCATAAGTGCCTTAATTTTAGGTTTGCTTGCCGATTTGGACAGGCCTTATCAGTGAAGGGTGTGCGGTGTTAGAATTGCCTCTGAAAGAGCTGGCATTTATTTGGTTTCAGAAGACCACTCAAGGGGCATATCTTCTCTGAGACATCTGCTTGAAGAAATTGTTGTAAATGAGGGATATTTGAATTACAGATCACCCATGTGCCTCACATAAGTCATGTAAGGATGTGTGTTGATATATGTATCCATCATCCACATTTGTCTTTATACAGTTAAAATAAAGGATGTTAAGGACAATATCTGCAGCAAATGTGGGCGAAATGATGGCTGGGGAAGAAATAAGCAGGAGCCAAATGTACAGGAACTATGTCGTGTGGCCTAGATGTGTCCTCTGTGCAGACTTTGGTCTCCTCTGCTGCATGCCTGTGCTCCTTCTTAAGAAGGGTCCTCTAAGTCCAGGGTGTTTGAAATAATACAAGGGAAGCATTGTAGCCCACTGAAGTATTGTGTTCATGAGATGAAAATGACTGTTTTTATTATGTACTTGAGGTGTGAACTGAAGGCCTATAGGGCTGCTTGCCAGTGCAAACAAACCTTCACAGGTTAGTGTTGAAGACCTGTTCAAATGGAAGACATGGCAGGTTCTTGACTATACAGTTTGCTGGGAAAGGCATGTGCTGTCCCCCAAGCTATGTCTGTGCATTGCTGGAGGAGTGAGAGCTGCCTGGACCATAATCATCCTACCACTTAATCAGTGTGGGTGATTAACAGTCTCAGGCCTGAATTTGTTCTCTGGTTTATCTTATATGGCAGCAGAGAACAATTAGCATTGCCTATGCTGTGCTGCAGAGCTTTGGTGTGCTTCTGGCATATTTGGATTTATCGTGCAGAGATGCTTTTTATTCTGTAGTGATTTTTCTACTGAGCTCATTACTTTAATATTTGCATACTTTCAAGTAGTACATTAAATGATGCAATTCATATTTGTGTCAGCATTCTCATCCTCAAATCACAGTGGAAATGTTCACACTGCAGTGTTTGGTTTTTATTTAAAATACATTTGCATACACACATGCACACACCCAACTATAAATTTGTGTTGGAGAAGACAAAAGCAAAGGAATGTGCCTGCTGCTTAAAGTGGAGAGTGATGAAGGCTCCTCTGGCCCTGGGTGCTTGAAGGGAATGTTCAACAGTCCTGAACCAGCCCCATGACACTTTGTCACTTATATGGAAGTGCACAACTGTAGTCTCCAATGTTGTTGTTATTCATCTGCAGATGAGCAACAGCATTCTGAAGAAGTAACTTTCAAATTTTGTCTGCTTCCATATTCTCCCTTTGTATGAGGCTTAAAGAATGTGAGTATTGCTAGTTAATGTTATGACAGCCCTTACAGTGCAGTGTTCTGACTGCCATGCCAAGGCTCTCTGGTGTAACTGGGTTCAGTTCTAGGACATAGCTCCCAGTTTTGGTCATTCTGTCTGTGCAAGCCAGCACGTATAGAGCATTATCTTCCCCCTCCTACTAACTAGCCATCATTATTTGATCTTACAGATGTATTAATGAATGACAACATTCTAGGGTGTCTCCTCACATCACATTAAGAGTGCTGCGGGAGAAGCTTGGAGAATACCTGGGTGGAGTGATAGTTGCAGATAAATTCAAATTTTTAAAATGCATTGGGAAAAAACTAGTAGTGGTAAGTTAATATTTTTTTTTTCTTGAGCACTCTTCTGTTTTATAATGTATAGGAGATATTTCATTCCTGTAGATGAGATAATATCACATAAAGTAGAGATAACTTTAGGAGCACTGTTAGCACTTCTTTTAAACATGCTGCAGCATAAGCTCTTTTCAGAGCACATCTACTTCCCCAAGTGCAAAGGCACAGCTGGACAGTTATATTAGCAATACCCTTTAAAGCAAGGTGTAATTAGTTGCCATCCAGTGAAAAGATGCTAGTATTGATAAATCCATGGATTAAATATGATAAATCTGGTTACATTACAAAAAACCCCAAACTCGTAAGTTCATTATTACCTGCATATGGTTGGGAATATGGCAGTTGATGAATTAGCAATGGAAGCTCAGTCAGAGTTCCTCTAATGGCTGCTGCTGTGACCTGCCCAAAAGCATTTAAGACATCATTCTCTGAATGGAAACTTCTCTGGATTTTCCACTGTTTAGTCCAATAATATAGCCTGAGATGCAAGTAATAAAACCCCTGCATGGGTGAATCATAACTGTTCCTCACATTGATTCTATATGTATATTTATATCTTACAAATTATAGCTTAAGATTAAACAAACTTGAAAATTAGTCCAACAGAAAGTTTGTTGATGTAATACACAAAGATTTAAGTAATTTTTGTGAGTATGGAGTACTTTTTCCATGTCTCATTTTACCTGTTTCTCATGGATTTGGAAATTAACTACAAGCAGGAAATTTGGTGCCATTCTTTATTTCATTTCTAGTTGAATTATCACTAAAATAGTGATAATTCTCTCACAGAAGACTAGAATAAATACTAAGTAATATGCTAAAACTAGGTGGAAAGACATGAAAAGAAACTTAAAAGACTGTGGTACAATCTAAATTGGAAAGTATGCTTATGTTTTCAATGAATTCAGGTCTTTTTAACTGGATGATGATAATAAGTAAGATGGTGTATTTTCTTGCCCACATAGTTTGGAGATAAATGGAGAAATTTTTCAGCCTCCTTTATAATGTCAGCAGATGAATAAAATGTTTTATGTTAATAGAGAATTAAAGATACTGGTAATCTACATGAAGATTTAGAGACAAATTAAAGGTACAGGTTTACTTTGAGGTGCTTACTGTTGCTTGATGTTTAAATTTATAACAAAGTGTAAAGCAATAAACCAACTGGTTTATTTGTTGTTTAGGGTCATGGTAACCTCACTGAATTACATCTCCATGATTAAATATTTGTTGAGTGTTCTCTCTCTCAGTCTTCTGTTTCACAACTCTAACAATGTAAGCAGAACTAAGAGCTGTGCTCTATTTGCAAGCAGGGGTCTTTTAAATGAAAAGACAAACATAAACCAAAGTCATGTTCATTTGCTCTTCCTTTTTTGCATGTAACCTGTGTGTTTAATTCAATACAATGATTTAGATGTAAGTTCAGATTCTTTTCTTTTCCTTACGTTGGAGCACATCTTTCAAATACACATCAACTATTTTAGACTTTGTTTTTAGGACAACTGTTGAAATGTGGAAGTGTATGTCACAAAGAATATGAAGGAAAATGGTAAATACAAGAAGACGTAGGATAATATTAGATTTTTTTCCATATACATTAAATATTTTGCGGTTCTGTATTAGGTGAATAGAGAAAATTATGTGAGACTCAGCATTTCTGTCCAGATTCAGCTTGAAGCAACTTTTGATAAAGAAAGTTGAAAACGTTCTTTTCCTGTGACTGTTGGATAAGATCCTTTGAACCATAAGAGAAAGGGTAAAGGATAAAAAAAAATATTCAGTATATGCATGTAATCTTTTGGGTCTGATTAAGATTTTGAAAAATAGACAAAGTTTCAGAACTATGTCAGAAAATATAATTGTATTCTAAGATTATTTTTCCCCATAAGGTTACTAGAGATTATAGTGCTGGTTATGAAAAAATACAGCATGTAAAAATGTCAGTAGAATATATATGTCACATGCGACATGATGGATAAAAGAAGTATTGTATTTTTTATGTTTCCATATTTTATCTTCTGAGGTGAAAGCAAAGCAGGAAACAGAGCTGGAACTGAAGTCATTTGCTCCTCCTTACGTAAGTATTGAATGGCTTGTAAGGTACCTTTTCAGAAACTTTACATTGCACCTCCTCTCTTTTGTCCTGTCTGATGAATATGCTGTGTATTTTCAGGCACTTTATCCTGAATTGTATTTATTACCTGGAGTGGGGTATTTTGAAGATGTTTATCCATTACCATCATCGACTCAACAAAAACATCACTTTATTGAAGAAGCTAATAGGTTTGGTCTTGGATCAAGATTATCCAGTCTTTCCCAACAGAAACCTGAAAAAAGCAAACCATTTTTAGAAAGTGTACAAAGCAGATGTCAGGTAGAAAGTCTGGAAGTGCCCAGTCCTGTGGAATGGGGTGAGAAAGAACCTGTTCCAGTTTCACACACAAACAATAAGCAAGACAATAACAACAGGATTCAAGAAAACCAGTTTGGAGAAAAAGGTAAGCTTAACCAGTGTAGTGAAGGAGGATGATGAATGAGAAGAAAAATAATTATCACGGTTAACATTTACAATAAAATAATATCTGTTTCATATTATCAATTATTATGCAGATCAAAGTGGATCTGATGGACCTTTCTTCACACCAAGTCATTCAAATCCTGCAGATCAGGAGTCTGGAAAGTGTGACCTGGTGTTACAGAGCTCTGAGCAGAATCATCTCAGCCAAGATCAAGAAGACTGTGATGCTCCTAAGTGGAATGACAAATCCAAAGGAACTGCTCTTACTCATGTAAACCATGGTGATGAACAAGGCCAGGATAACCAAAGACTCCAAAATCACATTAAGTATCAAAAGGGTACAAAAGTTTATTGTTGTCTTTTTGCTAAAGCAAGAGTTCTAGAAAGCTAGCGAAGTAAAGCTAAGTTTTAAGAAATCTGTAATTAAAGCGTGAGCTGGAATAGCACTATCAGAACAATATTCTGTTTTTAATAATATCTTTCAAAGAGATGTAGTTCTACCTGTAAGTCCTTCATTATCACTGTGTGCTGATATAACCACTCTTCTATAGTTGATACATATGTCTAATCACCAGAATTAGTCAGGTACAAATTCTTATAACAAAAATACCCTTTTTTTTTCTTTATTTCTTTCTTCTGTTATTCATGGAACATTTCCAAATCATAGAGATAACACCACTTGCTGTGTTAATTCACTGAATTTCCAATATAGGTTGGAAAGTCCAGTCATTGACAGTCAAACCAACCTGATTTTTGCAAGTGTAATCAATATATTTTTTTCATCACTATCCTGTCACAGAACTAACAAACATAGAAAACAGTGAGCACCAAAAAGAAACCAAATTAAGAAGAAACAGAACACAGGATGCTGAAATTTTTGAAATAATGGAAGACCAAACTACAGATTATGTCCACAAAAAACAAAGGTTAGCAAATAATGAATCTTCTAAAATAATGGATAATATTAATTCACCAATACAGACTTACTTTACAGACTTTAAATAAATTAAAGGAGGGAAAAAAACATTTCATTCAGTGAATTTTCACTTGCTTTTTGGATTTTACCTTAGGTTGCAGCAAAACAGAACTAAGAAGACTAGAGCTGATCTTGGTGAAAAACTGGATAATCAGGTATGTTTTTCAAGGTAACACTCCTAGTAATCTTGAGCAATAGATATAGTCCTCCACCTAGAAACAGTCTAATTTTGTAAGACAGGTGACTCATTATAAGTATGAAAGATTTGAGAATAATTGAGAGAAGTTAATTCATGCACTGCTACTTAGCAGATTTTCTAGTGAATATTAACTATATTTCTAAACAATTGAAATTTGCAATTACAAATTCTAGTTTAGAAATCAGCAGTTTTTGATTTCATAATCAATTAATCACGTGGCTGTTTTAAGGCCCTGAGTTCCTGGTCTTGCTTGGGAATGTCAGTAAATTGTGGGGTTATGAACATGGACAAGAACAGTTAGCGATAATCTATGGTTTTGTCTGTATGTTCTCTGTGATGTAAGTGTTCAGTGTTCTCGTTTTGTTTGCAGAAGTCCAGCTGTTTGTAATTTAGTAATCATGTGTACTGGTAACAGAATAAAAAAGCCTACCTGCAGAATTCAAATTCAGCCCTCCCATTCACTCAGGCCACTTTCAGGGCATATGTCTAATGTAACTATTCAGGATTATGGTTATGTACTTACAGTTGCGTCTTTTGACTCTATAGGCAGATGAAAACAAGCAAAATCATCTTACTTGTCCAAAAGAGTATATTTCACCTCCTAGTCCACCTTTTTTGGCGCTTACTGTAAATCCAGTTCAAGTTCCTGTAATTCAGGCAGCAAGTGAGTACATGATTCCAAGAAATTGCAAGGAAGTGAACATTTAATCAAGACTGAAGAGTCAATGAAGATGTAAATACCTACTTTATGAAAGGATTTGTACATACATTCATTCTCAGTATTGTTATGAATTTTAATTTATGGTTAGAAAATTCCAGGTATTTATGATTGCATGGGCTGTCCTTGCACTTGGCAGGTTCCCAGCACTAGAAAACCCAGCTTGTGGAGTTGTAGATAGAAGGAGAAAAGGAGGGAGATCAGATGAAATACTGCAGGCTCAAGTGAGAATGTAGCAAAGAAAACCAGAAGTAGTGTTGCTGAGGAGGAGGATAGTGAGAAGTTAAGTGTTTGACCTCTTGTTGCAGACTAGTGAAAGTCTGAGATATTGTCCTGCCAGCTGGACATTGGCAAGAGTTTGCAATGTATGGAGTGAATACATTTCTTGATTACATAGTTTTAGTGATACATTGTCTAAACATATAGGAGGATGTTTGTCTGTGTGTATGTGTGTGAATGCCTGGATGAGTGATAGATTTCTCCCTTTTTCTAAAGCACCAGCCATGTTGAAAAGTTAGATTAAAATGAAACCCGATTAAAATGAAACCCGATTAAAATGAAGTTGTTTCTACTGCTTGTTCTGACAGAGCTTTTGGCATAATTTGTGATGAGTGCCTTACAAAAATCTTGACTGATCCTTTGTACTTAGAGTATTCAGATGCTTGCTAAATAGAATTGTAATATCTTTAGAAAACAAGATGGCAGAACAATTGCAACAAATGAAGAAAGACAGAAGGCACATGGAAAAATCTAGAGAAGAGCTGATCAAAAAAGCTAAAGGGCTGCTGGAACAAAATAAGCTGAGGAGATACCATGGTACACTTTTAATTTATTTTGGAATTTGGAATGATTGAGAAATTACACTGAAACCAATGGGAAAATATTTGTCTCCTTGTCAGTGAGCTTAATTACAGAGAGAGCAGTTTGCTAACCAATAGCTCCAAGAAGACTCATTTTGTGTAATAGCATGCTAGAAAAATTCATGGTTGCAGTGTTTTCTTCCACTTTTTTTTGGTGGTATATTTTATAAAGTTAAGATTATTCTGGCTTTCATAAACTATTCAAGTTGTGTCTCATGGACGTGCAGTGTTCAGAGAGCTACTGCAGGCTGCTTCTCTCTGAGGCCCAGGGCAGCTGACATATTCTAATCCTGGCTTTGGCTGGTGCTTACAGAGGCTTATACTGTGTTGATAGAGCTTCAGGTAAATTGCAGCATAATAATTTTTGTTCTTCCCATCTCATGGGATTCAGCTTACGACATGGAAGTTACAAGCCTGTTGTGACAAGCTTGACAAAGCTTGGTTTTTAACAAGGTCAAATCTCATTAAAATCTTACACAAATTTCCTTCGTTAAATTATTTTCAAGTTTATACTTAAAGCTATCTTCCCTAAGTCACATCCTGGTTATACAGAGATGAGATTTAATCATTTTGATGTTTTGAGATCTTTGTCTTTTTGCTTAAAAATAGCTATGTCATTAGGAATCTTAAATATTACTTGTAGCTCATTGAAAGGAGACATCAAGCCAATTCTTTCAGTTATTCTCTAAGGACATGGCTGCACTGCACTCCACAGCATGGGGAAGCTGTATTTAAAAAACCCCAAACTTGGGTACTTGAAGAACTCTGTAGTAGCATGGAGCTGCAATGCAAGCTAGAGATAAGCCCTAAATGGCTCCTGCATTGTCTTAAATTATGTTATCCAGCTAGGTAAAATAAAGTATATTTCACAAGGATTCAGACAGCTTCTGCAGGTTCTTTTAAGAAGTGTCTGTACCTCTGAATTTTTTTTCTCAAACCTGTAGAGTTTCATAAGCAAGGGCACGTAGCAAGCATGTTTCTTTACAAGGTACTAAGGAAAGAGCATTTTCTGCAGGAACAGCCATCCAGTCTGTATTTGATATCCTCCTAAGGCTGCCATGCTGGCAGGCACTCTCAGTTACATGGTGTAGAGTCCTCCAACAGCCAAGCTCTTTTGGGAATGTTTCAGTCATCCTGGTTCCATGAAGTATGCCTCGAAAGAAGGGATTCATTTAAGACACTGCAGGTATGCAGTGGCCATAGACTGCCACAACGCATACAGGGGTATTTATGTGCCAGCTCTTGACAGCACATTAACAACATGGGAGGAACCATAGTGAAGTGTAAACTGTTTCCCATAATTTGGGATGTCAGTATAAAATGAAGCTGTTCAAAATCTCTGGCCATGAAGAGCATAAATTTTGCCTAAATCTCCAATGCTACATTTTCTGCTACAGTAGAGCTATGGAATTCAGACTGTGCTGGGCATACCAGTCTTCACCAGCCAGGACCACTTAAACATGCAGCAGAACCTGCAGAACAGCCAGGCTGAATAAAACTTGGGGTTTGAACCCTGTGTTTTATCCCACTGGACAGATAGAGCCTTTTGTTGCAGATGTTTGTGTGAAAATTCAGTTGCATTTATGGTGAATGTAATTTTAATGAAGATTTTTTCACTAAATGTTTATTTTAAAGAAACCTACTGCCATGTTTCAATGTGTACATTGGCCAGCTGAAGCTTGTGAGGTGAGCTGGTCATGACTGTCTTCAGCAGACCTTATGGTAAGGTGAACAAGAGTGAACACACTATTACTGTTTTCCTGTGCAGTTCGTGAGGAATGGAAAAAGAAGTACTTTGAAACTAAGAAAGCTACAGTTTCACTGGAGGACACTTTAAATAAACTGCGGCAAGATTTAGAGCTTTACCACCAGAAATTGCTCTTGCAATTGGAAGCCAGAGCTAGCCGACAACGACCAAACAATACAACAAACTCCAAGGTACTTGCTTGTATTATTTTATTATCTCTTTTTACACAGTCTGAGGGGTTTTTGTATAAAATATAAAGTAAAGAAACAAATTTATCGCCAACCAATGACTTGTAAACTAGCTTTAGCTCAGTGATTTGAGGGACAGAATTTCTTCAGGCCATTTGTCTCAAAAAGACTGCAGAAGTGCTTGAGTCTGAGCACTTGTTTCTTTCTGCTTTCTGTTGGTACCTTTTTGTAACAATACCACCTTCTGTTCAGTATAGTCAATGAATAGTTCAGCTCTACTTTGTTCCCATCATTCCAAATTTCATACACGGAAGTAATGAATGTTTGGAGGACAAGAAACGTTTCTGTAGCTTTTGAAGTCGTTGTACTTCAACTATTGTGCAACTGTGCATTTCATAGGAAGTTCAGAGAGGGATTAAAAAAGAAAAGATAAAAGAAAAAGGGGAAACACCCTTTCCAACAGTTGTCTGCTAATTTTCTAAATGCATTAATGGAAGCAAGTCTGTTGGCAAAATTGAAGCTAGTCTAGGAAGAATAAATGTCCCCTTCTTGCATCTGAAAGGTGCTTGTATGTACAATCTAAGAGTGTACATTATATACAAATGTGTATTATTTGAGCTATCTTGAAATATCTACAAGATAAAAATATGAATAGGGTTGACATTGCATTACTGGCTATGTTCAGACAGGTTATTGCTCCTTGTGAGGGGCATATCAGGGGTGGGGTTTTTTAGGTCTCCCTGACTGGGCACAAAGAGGCTTTATATGAAGGGATAGGCACAAGGTAGCATTCCTACAGCAGTTCTGCACTGGCCAGCACCCAGAGAAGGTAGCCAGGATTTAATGAGCTGTTAGGCTGAGCACAAGGGTGCTCCTCACTCCTCATGAGCAACGTGCTGGCCAGGCAGGCGTCAGGCAGGTGGGAAAGCAGGGAGTTGGAAACAGGTTAGAGGGTTCTTTCTGAGTAGTGAAGTAGCACCCAATGAGGGAAGAGATGCACTAATGCTGCACTTCAAGTTTTGTTGTTGTTTCACACAGAATTACACAATCATCCAGATTGCTACAGTGCAGCATGAACTTGATCAGCTGAGGAAGAAGCTAGATGATACAAAAATGAAACTCATAATAGAAATTAAGGTACTTCGACTTTAATTAGAACAGTCAAAATGTGACAATATGTTAAAAAAACTAGAACTTACAAATTATTGGATTATATTTGCTGAAATATAATAAATATTTAAATATGTATTATGTTATACTTTTATATTTAATAGATAATTATATTTTATATATTTAAAATAAATAAATATTCTTTTAAATAATATAAAATATAGTAAATATTTGCTAAACAGTTCTTGTTTTACACTGTTAGTTTTAAGGTGTTAGGTGTTGTAACTTCATCACTCGAGCCAAATTACCCCAGAACACCAGATATCAGATGATTTGGAATGTAAGGCATCCAAACAACTTAGATACTCAATGTACTATATAATCTAACGTTCATAATCTTGTTCATAAAATTCCCATTTCATTCAAAAGGTAATTGAAGAAATATACCTGGTGTGGTGAGGCGTTGATCAGCAATAAATAGACCATGGCAAAAGAAAAAAAATTGTTTAAAGGGAAAAAAACCCAACCAACCAACCAAAATAAAAAAAAAAAAACCCTATCCAAGCAGATGGCAGACCTCTCCATCAGCTTTATTCCATATCAGTGCTGCCTATGACACTTTCTGGAAGGAAGAGGTAGTATAGGCCTTCTGGGTAGCTTTCCAGCTCTGAAATAGGAGTGTTCTACATCACAGAGATTGCCCATACCCCTGTTTACTGGGTACTCCAGGGTGGGTGTATTCATTATGACTTCTCCATTGTCTAGCAAGGAGTGGAAAGAACAATTTAACTTTGCAGTTGTCTCAAAAACATCAAGGCAAAGTATAGAACAAAGAAGTCCTAGAACTATGCTATCTAATTAGACATGTAAAATTTTAAAGATGAAAGATGTATCCTGTATTCAGCCATCCTGTATAAAATATCAGTCTTAGTTATATAAACCTATATGCATGTCAGCTCCAAAAAAAGCTTCCTTAAATTGCCATTCCTTAAATTATGGGTTCTTTTGCAGATGAGAAAGCAGGCAGCATCTGACTTACGAGCACTGAGAGCGGAACTGACACAGAAGAAGATTCATTCAGCTTTAATTCTCCAGTCCAGAAAATCAGGAATTTAAGAAGATGACGTGACTAACAGCTGTAAAGTCTACAGCAGCTCTCTAGTGTATATAGAAGAGAATTTCAGAGCATTTGTTTGTATGTTCTTGAAGGTATTTTGTAAAAAGACATCAACTATATAAATGTTGTGGAATTTGGGTACTAGGCTACTGAGGTAATGCACCTCACTTCTTTTTAAATCTCACTTACTGTAAGATTAGTCAGCTCCTTAAACATACAGTTCAAGCTAGTAATGTGTCTAAAACTAAGATGTTATTTTTAAAGTGCAAATTAGTTAATTGTGTGGTATGCTGATGTTCTTTGATTAACTACATAGCTACTAAGCAAATACACCTAAAATCCATAACCTCCTGTTCTTTTCAGGCACACACACTACATTTTTGAGAAATTATTAAAATGCAGTTTCTATAGAATTACAGCAACAGTAATCCTTTATTTAGCTATTTACTGGAATATGTTTTTGGCATTATAAGTATGCCTATCTATAAATTAGCAATGTATCATTACTGTATTACTATGAAGCATAAACAAAATCTCAGATAATCTCACTTTATTTCATATCTAGCTGGTTTTGTTCCCTCTTTTATTAGGAAAGCCACTTGGACATTAGCTGTCTTCTGTAGTTTGAAAGCTTGCCTGAAAGCTTTCTTGTGGACCAGTATAATGATGATCCTGGTCCACCTTACACTCTTGCATATTCTGTCTTTCCTCAATTCCAAGGTCATGCATGTGCTGAGATTAACAATTCTCTGAAAGAGGAATCAAAAACCTCTTCATAGGAATTTTTTTCTAGCTTTTGTATTTGCCTCTTTGCAAACCAGGTGTTATTATATTAAGCAGAAGAATAACATGTTAGGAATTAATCTCAGCTAAAAGGCTGTCAAGGCTGTATTTATTACTGGAAGTGAAACACTCATGGGAAATAAGTTATAGGATAAGAAAATTATGCAGCTCTCAAAAGAACTAACTTAGAAATGTCTTGAGTCGAACCACCCATTATCCAATTTATTTTCTAAAAAATAGGACTTAACAAAGATTTTAATGCCAAAGGATTAAATAAATTATTAAAACTACACCCACTTTTGCTCAATTCAGGGTTGAAGCTCACATTTTCTATTTCAGAATTGTGTCTTGTATCTTAAATAAGAGCAGGCTATGAGCTACTGGAAAATCAGAACCTAAATTTAAAATATAATGTTATCAATTAATGATTCTTGACTGCTACAGGAAAGAGAGTTTTATTATTGTCATCTCACCCTAGTTAGGATTTTGCAGGTCACATATTCACTCCAGAAGACTCTTTCAGCATATTCAGCAAATACCCATCTCACAGTATTTAAGCATATAGGTAGTAATACACATTTTGAAGTACATATATGTGTGTAGATATATATATATATATCTACACACACACATATATATATATATATATAGATATATATATATATATATATCTATATATATATATATATGTGTGTGTGTAGATATATATATATATATCTATATATATATATATATGTGTGTGTGTAGATATATATATATATATCTATATATATATATATATGTGTGTGTGTAGATATATATATATATATCTATATATATATATATATGTGTGTGTGTAGATATATATATATATATCTATATATATATATATATGTGTGTGTGTAGATATATATATATATATCTATATATATATATATATGTGTGTGTGTAGATATATATATATATATCTATATATATATATATATGTGTGTGTGTAGATATATATATATATATCTACACACACACATATATATATATATATATAGATATATATATATATATCTACATCTATTACATATAAAATTCAGCACTTTCTCTTAAGCCTTACAGACCAGTGTTCTAGTGAAAAGCCTTCTGATTTGTTAAGGGAATTTTTTAGTTTCTGCAAGAGCAGTAGGCTTCACCTTCTGCTTTCCATCACCTGTAGTATCAAGCAGACAACTCAGATGAAGTCTCCAAGTCTTTTCTGCAGTAGCCATTATGGTAGTGCTGCCATACTATGGTAACTCTTTAGCAAGTGAAAAACCCCAACCAATTAAACAAAAAACCCAAAAACTGTCCAACCAAATCAAACCAAAAAACCACCAAACCCACAAATGACTACATCTACCTAATTAAATACATTTTTTTAATTAATGGAGTCACTTAAGCAGGGCCCAGTTGCACTTTAATTTGGTTGTGAAAGAGTTCTGAGAAGCAGACAAGAAGTGTGGGCTGTAAGCTGTAGAACAAGTAAAGCACAGACAGGAGCCATTGTTTACAAGCCTTACCAAGAGCAGCATTTTATTTAAGAAAAATATCCTGTAAACACCATCCAATCTTTACATCACTATGGATATTTTAAAAAGTTAAAAAATTTCTTTAGGCAAATGATTTTATGAAAATATGAACTAGAAAGAAAACATAATCTCCTATTATCTCAAAGGCAACACCCCATAAAAATGAAAAGCAGGCTACTGAATGAATCTTAGGGTGTGTTGAAAAATAGATATGTAGTTCATTTTACTTCTAGTTTTCAGAAAGTAGTTTGAAATGGAAGGAAACATCATCCAAGCCCTCTCCATATTAATGCTTCCTCTTCAAGCTAAGGTCAGAGGTTACTGGCTTTTGAAACTATGGAATTATGTGATACATAAGCACAGTGAAAATGGAGTTTATTGACTATTCCTTTCTAACAACAAATTTGATATAAATCTTAGCAGCAACTACTTCATGTTATGTAATTTTTTCAGTCCAAAAAATCTTTTCATCTAGAAGCGTAACCAAGCTGCATGTAATCAACAATCTGTTTACCCAGTATTCTGATTTAATCTGATTCTAAAGTGACTTAGCTATAGTATTGGTTGGGTTGGGAAGTCAGAAGGCTGAGACTGCACCATGTAACACAGGAATAAATATTTGCTACATCTGGCAGCTTTAGCAAAGCATCATTATGAGCCCACCCCTGTAAATCCATCAATTGGTCTTGTTACCAGATACATGCTGGGTTCAAGCATTATAAAACTTAGAGTAATTGTGAAAAGTGAAAAAGACAAGCAGTCTTAAAAAAACCCTACTGATAAAGCAACACTGGAATTTTCTGAATAATGAAAATACAGCTTTGCATATAAAATAACAAGATTAATTTGCCTAGTTTTTAAAGTTTTTGTAATCACAGTGTATTTGTATAAATTCAAAATCTGTGAAAGTGTCAGACAGAATAAAAAATGACCAATTTTCATAATTCTAAATCAAGGGTTCACATAGTTCCTATGGTGTCAGAGCTTGCCACATTGCTTGAGTTTGGTGTTCTGCTACAGCTTCCCTGGAATAGTCAAGACTATTTCCATTCCACATGCCAATGCCCCTTAAACCTCGACTCTTCACATATGCTGCTTTTAGAGAAATGCTGCGAGGGTCATCAAACCATACTTGGTGGAATTGACCAACAGAATCCTAGAAAAACATTTAAACACTGGTGTCAGTAAATCAATTTTCTGTTGAACACAGTTAAAAGTACAACTCAAAACTGAGATATACATGCTAGGTAGATTTACATATTTTCCTGATTTACCAATTCTTTGTCACACAGGAAAATTAAAAATTCTAAGCCAAATACTTGGATATTTTTTTAATTGTAGAATGTAACTTAGTGACACAATTTAACTGAAGTTAGATGAAAGGACTTAGCTAATTTGTATCTTAACATCTTTTAAAATATAGATAAAATTTCAGATACAGTATCTAACCCAACAGGTGAATTTAGTTAGAGGTTGTGGGGTTTTTAAAGCGATAAACAGTTTTAGAGGAGGTTATAAAATTTTATCAAGGTTATGCTGCTTTTACCTGGTCATTGCTTACAACATCGTTTAATCATCTACCTGTGAAACTTAAATAATGTCTAAAGAAACAAGACAAAATAGGTACACTGTGGTGTTCTTGTCAGCACAGTCATTTATGGACTCTTCCACTGTGTCCATGTAGAAAACAAATGCAGAAGAGAAAATGCATGCAAGGCACTGAGCTAGAAAATCTTAAGAGCATCTCAGAATCTTTTTTAGTTCAAATTATTGATCAACTCATGAAAATAACTATAAAAGTGAAGGACAGAGCTATAGGATGTCTTTGTGCCAAAATGTTGGTTTTGACATGATACAGTATCTCAAGAAGACTGCAAAGTGATAAAGATCTTTATTACTCCTGTAGCCTTCAGGCACTGCACCCCTCTCTCAGACTAGGAATTCAAGACACAGAATTCCAGCAATCCTTTACAAAAAAAAAAAAACAAACAAAGAAAAGTAGAAAACATAAAAGGAAGAATCTAATCCTGATAACTTTATAGCCAAAGTTCTATGGTTCATAAATGCTTACTCCACACCACGGTGTCTTGGAAAAAGACTCCTACCTTGTACTCATAAAATGGAGCCTTCTGTAGCTCATCCCACAGCACCCCTGACAGAGAACTGTTCACCTGCTTCATGATGGTTGCATAGGGGACCTGGCTCCCTGCAGCATCACTGCAAGGAGCCCCTCGGAAAGGCACTTTGGGAAGGGAGCAAACATGATCCTGAACAGAAAAGCAGAAGGCATGAGTTTCATGTTAGATATACTGAACTCCAGAATAGAAGTACAGCCAAGAACAATTCACAAAAGGCATTAAGGCCTCAAAATAAACAAATTTCCAAGCAACTCCAGCAGATACTATTTGTAGAGAAAAGTAAATTAAAACAGGTAAATTTTAGTTACTCTGCAGTAATATGGGATTGAATGGATATCATTCAGCTTATACAGTTGTCATCTTTTCCACCTTTAATTGGCCCTTACATTTTTCATAAGTATAATATTTGAGACTTCATAAACTGCTATGCTCTAACAGTCATAGGTTTGCTATGGTTTGTTGCACCTGCCTTTAAGCAGTGGTGTTGAGAAGGCACATACAAGTGTTGTAGGGCTTTTGGACATTCCCTCTTCTCATACAGATAACATTTATAGCTCCTTAGTCAAATACAGTGCTTGTATATCATGGGGTCCATGCTGCCTAAGGAGCTAAAATGCCTTGTCTGGTAGCACACTGCTCATCAGTTATCAGCCAAGCAAAATATTCTGTTTTGTGTCCCAGCTTTATGCTCTTATCCATCAGACCACAGTATTTCCTAGTCCAGAAACAAGATTACCAAAATCTAGTTGTATCTTTCCTAGGAAAAAATTAACAGTATGATTGCAAACAAATAATCTTCACCTTACCGTGGATAGATTTTGGCAGGCATAGTCATAGCCATACCAGGGGACACCCATCACAAGCTTCTTAGGATCAATGCCCATAGCAATGTATTCTTCATATCCTAGTTTTGAGGGAAATAAAAATTAACATGCATTATTTACTTTTTCTATGCTTTTTATTTTTACAACTAATCTAGAGCCAGAACCACTACAGAACTTGCATGATCCCCAGCCACAGGCCAGGGTGCAAGCTGTCCTTTGCCTCCAACTGCACTCTCCAGTGAATAAGAGGCTTGCTCTACTGAGATCCCAGTATCTGCTCCAGTTGCTCACACTTTATACCATCTGCCCTGAGCAGAGGTTCACAAAGATGAGAGAAATGTTTCAGGTTCTTTGCAATCCCAGGCAGACACCATTGTTCTGGCTGCCATTTGTCATTCTAAAAGAGTTCTTCACACGTGATATTACTCTACAAGTAACAACACACAACTGCTAAAGGTCTGCCTGTAGTGTCATAAGGATCAGGGATACTATTTTCACATCAGGGCTACACATACTTGAGCACAATCAATGCCTCACTGCAACAATAAAAAAATAAACCTGTCTAAGAAAAAGCAATCTTTTCTATCTACTCATGTGAACAAATGGAAATGTTCTGACTCCTGGGGAGGTGTTTTGTCCTCACCAACCAAAGTCTGCAGGTAAGGAGCATTGGCTTTTGCAATACAGTCTGTCCAGATCTGGCTCTGTTCATCATATGACATCACAAATAAGAAGTCACAGGCATCTGCAATCCCAGTGTAGTTGTAGCACCTTTTATCTATGCATGCTGGAGACCAAGCCACATCAAATGTTACCTGAAGGAAAGATGCTCAACTTAGTATCAAATATGGTCCTTAGGTGCCCTCTTTTTAAAAAAAGCTGTAACTTTTAAAGACAGTATTTCCCAAATGGTGCAGTTTAACACACTGTGATAGTAGTGAACTACAGGAGAAGCTGCTCATCTGATTAAACAAACAAGATAATAAAGTGAGTACCCCATTAGTGAATATATAGCACCAAAGAAATTAAAATATAATATGAAAACCACCAAAAATATGAAGCATGATGCAAATCCTTAAAACTTTCATGATGGGTTTACCAAAGCACTGTCAAGCTTTTGCCCCAGAAGGCTGTATTTGCCCTACTTTCAACAATTCATTAAGCCACACTAAAAACTGCGGGCTCACACATGGCAGTAGCAGTGTACCTACAAATCTCAGCAAAGCCCATCTCTCATTTAAATTCACACAGGTCAAAAAGAGTGATTCTTACAAGATCATATCACAGCTAGCATTCATAATTAAGCATTCACTAGAATATTATATTTAGATCTGCATAAACTTTTTCATATTCATATGCTAAACAGCACTGCCAAAAGTCCTTACATTTCGTAAGCTTAAACTGAATGTTTGTATAAAGTACATTTTTATTACCTGTGATCCTGCTATTTCTCTGTGAAAAGCATCTGTAGTTTCTCTAACAAGCTCTGTCAATGCATAATACTCAGGGGAGGTTTCGTTAACTTCTTGCTCTATATCTATGTTAATTCCATCCATATACTGTTTTTTTGCGAGGTCCAGCTGTTGTGATATCCATGCTGCTCTTTTAGCAGGATCAACAATTTCCTTAAGAGGTACATCACCTAGACAAGAGGACTTCAAGAGTTAACATACATTTGCACCACAGTAATAGTAAGGAGGAAAGGTTTGTCTTTAATTAACGAATAAATATAAACACAACATGAAAAATACCAATACTGGCAAAATACAAAGGAGTTAACTTTTTCCCCAAACATAATTTTGAGAAGCCACCCCAGAAGAGATTACCAAACTTCTTTGAGACAGTGGTGTTAAAATCAAGTTCCTTTGGTTTTTCTATAATTTTAGTCTTCTTACTTCTGTTTAATATTCTTTTAGCCACTGTAAACTACCTTTCTTGAAATGAAAGCACTTTCAGCATTTCCACTGGTCATGTTTAGAAAAAAATACTTGTATGTTTAACCTTTGTTGCTTTCCACACTGTAGTCTTGGATTCTGTTTTTTCTTAACAGAGCCAAAAGGTAATTACAACACATAAGCTGTAATGGACTTTGTCTATCTAATCAGCATTTGTATCTGCACAGAGTTTCTGAGTATTCATGTTTTATAACTCAACCACTTCCTAATACAGAGGGACTGATTTAAGTGCAAAATACTAAAAATTACTTAAAATCCCTTTCCTTACTTTGTCTTTTGGGTACTCCACATAAGATCCAGAATACAGACCCAAATAACTATCTTCTACAGGCTTTTTCTTTCCTCCCTCTTCCTCCATAGCAATGATGTTCCCTGTTAGAGAACTTTTATTAAGATGTCACTGGGATGGTTTCGTTACTACTGTAGCAGAATCCACTGTTGGTTTCAATACCCTGTATACCAGCACATGCAAAATGTCAAAGTATTATAGTCCTGGGTTCATTGAAGCCTTATTAATTAATCCTCTTAGTGATTTTAATACTCTGCATACAACTGAATGCAAAATATTATGGTAATATGACCCTGTGTACGTTATCTTCTTATTCACTTATCATTTACTACTGTAGCAGAATCCACTGTTGGTTTCAATACCCTGTATACCAGCACATGCAAAATGTCAAAGTATTATAGTCCTGGGTTCATTGAAGCCTTATTAATTAATCCTCTTAGTGATTTTAATACTCTGCATACAACTGAATGCAAAATATTAAGGTAATATGACCCTGTGTACCTTATCTTCTTATTCACTTATCACAAACACCCACGTTTTTCCAATGTAACCAACCTTTCAGTACTATCCTCGAGCCTTTGGAGTGGGCATAGCACATGAGCTCAGGATCGTACTTTCCAAAAGCTGCCACAGTGGTAATTTTTGACCAGTCGTAGGACTTCCAGGTTTCCTTCCCCACATCAAACACAAAGACCTGGAAAATGGGTAAAAGGCACCCTCGTCAGCCCCGAACACTTCTCAGCAGGACAATTACTCTCCACGCGGCTCTCACACCGGCACATCCGCGGCTCGCAGGGATGGCTGCCG
>NW_008237239.1:12293011-12309344 GCF_000691975.1 Corvus brachyrhynchos | reverse complement strand
GCTGAGCCGACCCGGAGCGGATCCGTGCGGGGGCTCAGGCCTGGCACCCCTGCTGCTGACAGGAACACGCCGTGTGAGCGGAGACAGAGCTCACGACGTCCTCGGATTTCTGGTCCAGCCTAGGCTGCCCATCCAGGCTGAGAGCGGAGTCTAAAGGAGGAAGAAGAGCGGGGTTGGTTATATATCAGGGAACTCCTGTGTTAGTATGGTGCACTTCACGGTTTTTTACAGAATCCCAGTCAGACATGCTGGTCGTGTTGTGCACAGGGTCACCAGACTCACCGGCTGGAACGCAGTGGAAGCCCACGGAGATGGGAACAGTCTGGGTTGCTGAACAGCCCTTTACACAGCGAAGGACTGGCTCCACAGAGAAGCATTTTGTTGCTGTCTTCTCAAATGAAACCGGCTTCTCACTTTTGACAAATTTGTGCTGCAGCTTACAAGCTACAAAACATGAACCCTCTTAAAGCCTGCACAGAGTTTAGATAAATAACTTTCTGGACTTAATTTGTAGAATTAGCAAACACTAAGACCAATGGATAAACCAAGTGACAAGCTAGATGAAGCTAATCTGGTTGAGGTGAATCAATTTTCTGTTAAAGGCTCAGGCTGTGAAAAAAAATGAGGCATGTGAAGCACAGTTGCAAGGACAGAGGCTTGTCAGATGGGATCTAAGTGGCACGCTGATGTCCAAATCAAAAAAGATACATGTGAAAACCTTGGTTAGCTGACACCCAACTTTACCTAAACTAAGACAGTGCTTCATTTCAGGGCAGTAGTGGCTGCTAGACATCCATATATTCACTTCTGCACTGTGAGTAGCATCATACGTGCCTTGTCATGGCTGAATAGTTTAGTCCTTAAGGCTATGATCCAGGCTTTCCTGGACCAGTAACCCCAGGGAAGCTTGGTCTAAGAACACATTACAAAAAGGCCGACACATACCCAGAGGATTGTGTTCCACACAGAATGTATAGGGCACCCTAATGTAACCAACACATTCATGTTGGTTTTATGTAGAACGTGGATGGCAAAAACCATCAATCATCCCTGGGCTGAAGTTTACATGTTGTGTTAATCTCAGCCCGAGGAAATTAAAACAAGTTTTTCCCACCTCAAATGCCCTCTAGTTTGATAGTCAGGGGTAGATATGATTTTTAAATCTAAACTAAAAGCCTGGAAGTAACAGGATGAAAATAAAGAATGAAACTATTAAAGATGACATAAAATTACTTTTGTCAACAGTCAAACTACCTCCTTTTCATACTAAGTTACCATCTTAAGGAGTTTTAAGTTGAACACACAAACTCCAGGTAACTACAAAATGCATAAGATCTTGATAAAAAAAACACAGCAAAACCAGTGAACTACCAACCTCAGGAAAACCAGGGGTTTTTTTCTTCTTTTAGTCTGCAGCCACTAATCACAAAACCAAAAAATGAGATGACTGTGCTACAATTAATATAAGTCACCTGTTCCTGTGGCTAATTAATTAGTTGAAGGCAATGATATTAATAGATGTTAGAATCTTAGTACCTCCAGCACAGGGGTCTTCTGAGATGATCCAAGAGTGACCAAAACTCACAGCATCTTTAGCTAAATATCCACCGGGTGTTTGATATTCTCTTTCCACCTCAGCATCATATTTTCCACAAATGCCACATGTTTTTCCAGCCATCCAGAAAGCAGCTTGAATCTTTGTGGAAATAAAGAAAAGTTGCATGTAAATGCTTTTCTTCTGAAAGTAAACCCACTGAAAGTAACTTAAAAATTACCTCAATTCTATGCCCATCATAATATAGTTTATCTATGCCATAATCTGGGGCTTTTAGTGCCAGTCCTTTCTTTTCACTGCTGATCAGCATGCTTGCAGCTGCAACAAAAAAGCAAAATAAGATATTTTCTAAAATGAAGTGATTGTTCTAGGGTCCACCCTGAACCATTTGTAAAGTTCCTGGGGACATAATGCACACTCTAAAGAATCTTGAAAGAGATGGGGGGAAGGAGAACGACTACTGCTCCCTGCCCTGGGAAAAGCTGAAGTCACTCACAAGGGTGGCTGTACAGGAGACATCTAGATGCTCATTCTGTGGTCTCTGGGATCAGCAAAACATACCACAGCCCTGCATTTTTTCGTCTGTGCAAAGATGCACAGGATCAGCAACTCTTTCTTTGCTCATCTTTCTTGCCACCCACTATAAAAGCTTGCATGGAAGTGTATTAAAATCACCTAATTGTTTCTCAAATTAGGATGATCTTTATCTTGTGAAGTGTTTGAAGGATCATGTCCTTTCCTTCTTCAAAAGATCCAGAAAGATTAAATGTAAAGGTGTGTCTCTTACCAGAATTAGATGTGTATGGAAGATCTCTTGGGGCTTGGACACCATTAATCTTCAACTGGATGAGTCCATTGGAAACATACATGTCAACCTCACTTTAAATAAAGGAAATTAGTGTAAACAAATGCCTACTCAGCTCATAATTTCCTGTTCTGGTAGAACTATCCGTGCAGGATGCTCATATCATTCTGGCATGAATCACCTCCTATCCTTTAGGAGGAAGGTTGAGGGGGCCCAGGACAGTGTGCCAGGGGGATTGCTCCCCGTACACCTTCCCCTGGCTGTACTTGTCTCTGAGTGGCCACGGCTCTGGCAGGAAGACAGCAGGCTACAGGAACCTTGCTGCAGAACAACCTAATTGCTATTACCTTCACATAAATTGAAGGTGCTTTACATTTCAAAGGAAGATTGGGTTCCCTAGGGCAGTTCTCTTACAGCCTAAACACTCTGTGTACTGTAGTATTTTCTTCAGAGCAGTGTTTGCTCTAATGAAGAAATATGAAGCTCAAGCACATCAAAAGCACATTCATACAATTGTATGAAAAAATCAGGAATGATTCAGTGATGAGGAATGTCTTTATCACAAAAGATACAGTCTACAAAACAAAGATTCTTGTGTTCTTTCACAAAACAGGTGCAGGGAAGACTAGATTCCCTCTGTTTCTCTAACATTATGGCTCAGTTAGGCACACATTTTTCAGAAATAAATAATTACTGGTAATGAAACCTTACAGATAAAAGTCTATTTATGTGCTTTGAAGAACACTCACTACAATGATTTTAATATGCATAATCCCATACAATTTAGGGGTGATTGCTCCAGGCTGAAACAAAGTGTGTCTTAAGTTAACTTCAAATAGATTAGAACATTGTGTGCCAGCTAGATGTCCTAAGAGAGTGCCTCTAATCTGGGATAAGTAATGCCCTTTTCAGCTATGTCCACTTCTCAACAACCCTGCTGTAATGAGTGTGGGTTCTAATTTGTTCTAATTATTAGTTTCGGGTAGAAGGCCAGACTAATGATTACAATAGCTCCTTCTGGATTTATAGTTTATGTGTCTGCCTAATCATGAAATCCTGAAATGAGACAGTTAAATTCTAACAAATGAATTAAGAATTTGGGGCAGTAAAGACTTTAGGTTACTGTGAACCTCAAATATATTTCAGAAGCACTTTTAAAAGACAGTCATGTGGCAGGTTCAGTTCATAAACCGAGCAGAAACACCAATTAAGTGTAGTGGTTTGGTTCAAAATATCCATGACTTACTTATTTTCCTTCTGTGAGATAAGAATTAGGAGAGAGCAAAGCAGGCACAAAACTTAACCATGCCATGTCCCCAAACCCCAGTGACGCTCCTAGATATCTTTCCATTGACATCAGTACTTTCTGCATGAGTCTAATGCTGACACCAGTCTGCCCTACCAATTTATAACATATTCATATAACATATTCAGCTTGGCATCTATTTTTTACTAAGTTTTTGATCACTTACTGGCTGGCGAGTCTGACATTTATGGCTTTAAGGTTAGCAGACTCTTTGAGTCTTTTCACCATCACGAGGAATTTAAGCTCTGGACTACAGTCCTGCACCAAGACATGGTAGCAATTTGCAGGCATTGAATAGTTAAATTGAACGCCATTGAAAGTTGTGATCTTATTTTGGAAAACTGTACAATGACCTGGAAAAAAAAACAGTAAAAAGTAAGCATTTTATAATTTATATAAGACAGCTATTTTATTTCAGTTTTGTAATTAAAAGAAAAAAAAAATCTTCTGGTTCTACATGTTTCCATGTAGAAGTGAATTCATTCTGTCAGACGAAATACTAGATTTGTTGCAATACAAAAGTAGAACTTTGGCAGTCCCCAGGCAGCAGCACAACCCCCCATGATTCAGTCATTGTGTGAGATGAATTCTGCTCACAGCTGGTGCTGGTGCAGCTCTCAGTTTGTGGCGTTTTGGCTTTTCTAACTTTGTTGTAGTCAAAAGAATTTCACAAAAGGTGATAATAATTCACATATCATTAACACTAGAGAAAGTTCACTAAAATGCTGATACCTTTATTGGGTTATAACAAGGATTAGAAATAGTTAGAAGATGGGAAGGAAAAAATAGCACACTACACTTTTCTCTTTTTCACTGTAATAGCTCTGATTAGAAATTATTTTACAACAATTGTAATTAATACAGATTAGTTTTGATGTTTACCAAAGAAATACCAAAGCATCATGGAATGGCTTGGGTTGGAAGGAACCTTAAAGATCATCTAATTCCAACCCCCCAGCTCTGGACAGGGATGCCTTATAAATATGCACGGTATGATATTATCCCACTGATTCCAAGCAAAATGTGACTCCTTATTGCAGGATTACATAAAGCTTTTAATTTTAAAATTTACCCTAAGTAAGTATAATGTGATTAGCTCTTAATACAGCATTAATCAAACAATAATCCCTTCAAAATCAGAGTGCAGGATTTGAAATTAATGGGTATATTTTGGAGCTGTTTCAGCTTCTACGTAACAGTGCTAATCAAGCAGAGCACCCCAAATCAGAGGTCACTTAGATATCCTTCTCACAAATTTTGTAATGTGTTTTCTTCACAAACAATTTCTTCAGGGAAGCTGAAATGGATGCATTCGGGAATGGATGTATTTGGAAGCACTATTTGGCATGGAACTGAAGGTTTAGTCTTCCTGTTATGTCTCCTTTTCTTTATATCTTTGCAGCCTCACAGATTTTCATACAGATTATTTGTTTCTATCTGACATCCAACTGATTTTTAAGTGAGTGAATAAATAAGTAAAAAAAAAGTTACATCCAAAGTATAAGTCATGTTTACAAAATTTGCAATGTCAATCAATCCCTGTGCAGATAGTTACTTGCTGACCTTTAAGACTTCCAATGATTGAAAGTGTTGCTTGGGAAAAGACCTTCCAGTCAGAGGATGGTAATGTTGAAATTGGTATACCTGGATGTGAAGGGACTGGCAAGGGAAGCCTGATGGCTGTGTCATAAATTGTGAGCTGAAAATCAGGCAGAAAACAAACATGAATGGAAATGCAAAGTACAGTGTAGAGATAAGGTAGCATTTTCCTCTAATATTCCAAGAGAACTGTGCTGACTGAAATCTAAATTAGCATCTGGATTTAGGTCAGAGTGAAAAAGAAATCAAGTCCTCTGTGTACAGCATGAAATAGTTCTACAGTGTGACACACCTGGAACCAATGGAACAGCACTGCTATAAATGAGAGTCACCAATTTGCGGCTTTTTGGGTAGCTGTACATCACATTTGCTCTCAGGCTGAACACTTTGCTTACCTGAGATGCACACCCTCTTTCTGCCCATACATCAAGTGCTGCTCTTTGGCTGTCTCAACAGCCTGGTTTTACTACTGTCTTTTCCAGAATACAGGAAAAGCTATCATCTGTCTGAAGATTTTGGGAGGAGTGGTCTTTGCAATAAGCTATTGTTAACGTGCTATCAATCACGACGGCTGTTCTCTAACGTGTTTCTTATTTCATATGCTTGCATGCTACATAAGAAAGACAAATGTGTTGTAAGATATTTTGATAGTAAAACCACTGCATGAATATAATGTCTTGTGAAGGCAGTTTCTTTACAGTTTTTTTGGTTTTTTAAAAAAATCAATGCGTTTAAAAAGCTATTAGTCATCTATTTCCTGAGTATTGACTGCTTCAGGATAAAAGATAGTGGAAATAATTACCTCTGGCAGCTTAAAGACAATATCACAGGTTCTTGGAGATGTCAAAGCCATAACCAAGGTTGCCTGGTGAGAGGGACCAAGCTGTTGTCTTTGGGAAAAACCAAGCACATAGGCAGCTCCTGGAAGAACTGAGTATAACCTGAAAAAAATGAAGTAAGTGATTAAAACTCTCTGTCTTCGAAAAAATTGGTTATTATTTGTTCACATGAAAATACCCCCATAAAAAAATATGCATTCTGTGTTAGACATGTTTTGCATCAGGGTTTGGTGATACATGATGTTGTTTATGGAAGGAGGGGCAGGCAAATTTATTTTTTAATTGGTGCAGAGGATCTTGAGAGACTGGATGGGAGAGTGATATGAGAAGAAATGTGTGACAAACTTATTTTAAACATATTCAGACTTAAAAATAGGCATCAATTACATAAGCCCCCAAATAATAACATGCTAAAAATATTAAATTAATATTTCATATTGATATGTCAGTCCTGCAGTTATAACTTTAGGCAAGGATCCTTTTCCCACTAAGACTGTCAACAAGCTGATGGAGGGATCTCTACAAATGAGGTTCCAAACAGGCTTGGGACTCAAATAGAGAAATACAGAAAATAATCCTTTATAAAAAGGCATAGTCTCAGAGCAGAAAAAAACTAAGTTCTGTGGCATTGCTCCAGGATAGTCAATTGGATGGTTTCATCTCCTTTAATAAGAGCAGATAACAGCTTCTGGTAATTCAATCCAATGTAGAAAGTTACCCTCTTCAGAAGACTTTAACCAAATGCCTTTAATGTGAAAATTTTGTTGTGTGTGTGTTTAGTTAACTGAGTTTCAGTACATGTCTGTATTTTGGTAGTACTATGACAAAAAATAGGCTTTGGTGTGGGTCTATATGTTATTGCAGGCAAATGCATGGAGGGATACAAGGAATGAATGAATGTGACAGGTATTTCATGTATATGGAGACACACGTGAACAGAATCCAGCATCTACAGTTTTCTCACACTAAATGTCATAAAACATTTTTTATTTAATGTGCATATGCCTTATAGGAAGTTTTTGTATCACCTGCTTCAGAAGCCAGAGGCAAGGTGCCTGCATTAGGAAATTAAGTAAGAGCCTGACTTCTTCAGAGAACCAATGTCAGGCTTCTGCTCTGAGCCTCCATAAATCAGGAAGCATCAGGAGACCAATCTCCTAAATCAGGCACTTTAAATTACAAGTCTACAATAGATTAGGTGAATCCCATCATCCCAGGTGGTTTTCTTGCAAACTAAAATGCAGTATGCTTTGAGGGAATGAATGCAGAGAAAGCAAACACATGTAATCTGATTTTATAATATCTTACTGATTAAGGGGAATTTTTCCAGCTTGGAAATTGCAGAACTGAACCTGTAATTATTTGGAGCATTGACATACATTTTTCAAAAACTAAAATGAAATCTCACCATCTTGCAGTTGTTCGGATTATTGAAGGCACTTTTAGCCACTCCAGCTTCATCTGCATAGCTGGATAAGCAGCAAATTGTCCTGTTGCAATCCGAGTAGCAATGTGGTAGTCCTGGCAATCTTTACCCCATTTAAGAGAGCCCTAGCAGAGGGAAATACATAAATTTTTGCATAAAACACAGTAGGATCCTTATGCTTCATTTATATTTGAGCTGATTGATATTTTAAACTTACTGATACTCTTCGGTAATTTATTACTGAAGCATCAGCACAGAGTTTCCATCTACTTGGTCCTGTGATGCTTGAACCAAACATCTGTATTCTCCACCTCTTGGGCTGTGTATCAGTGTACAGGACAAGCTGCAATCCTGTTGGCTGCTTGTTTCTGTGGATGGCACGAAGAACTGCAGCCAGTATCGGTGGCTTGCTGTCTCCCAAGAATTTAGGCTTAGGTGAGCAGAGAGGAAGTAGAGGTCAAAGACATAAACAAAGCGTTAGAATTACAATAGTACAACCACTGGTATGACCTATGCAAGTAGAACTGTATTGGGAATTTTTTTGCAAAGTACTTTCAATGCAACAAAAAAAGCATGGTACTGGATAAAGAACTGATATGACCCAGCTCAGCACTGCTCTCTTACCCAAATTCAGTCAAACTAATAGCTTTTTGATAAAACTAGCTTGACCACCTGTTTAAAACCATGATAGTTTGTATTGTCAGGGGGATCTGTTCAGTGCAGTCCTAAGTGTGGTACTTGCACGAGGAGCAGCACATGGCCCTGTTCAACGCTGGGCCCTTGTGCCCAGCAGCAGCACCTGCCTGAGTGTCCTACCTGAGCTGTGGGCAGAGTCCCCGCCTGGCCAGGGGACAGCTGCAGGGGGAATTTGCTGTGGGGCAGCAGGTCCTCCCTGTGCTGCCAGGTCTGAGTGACAGAGACACACCAAAGGATTGGGTGAGACAGAGCTGGATGGGGTTTAGTGGGAAGTGGGGAAAGAACAAGGCTGTGGCTGAGAAAGAGTTCAGGGAAGTAGTAACATGGTGAAAAGATGGACAAGAGAGGTGAATTTAAGCTGCACAGAAATGGTGGGGGAGAAGGTTGACCTGGTTTCTTTTTTTCCCCAAGCTACTTGCACTAACCACTGGGAGCTGCTGCTGCAGAAGGGATGCCCCAGCAAAGTAAGGCTTATTATGTTGTAGGCAGGTAGGTCATTGCCTGAAATGTGTGAAATTTTTCTTTGTTAAAATCCACTCCAGATTCCCTCAGTTCTTGTAGAAGGACCAGGTACTATTAACTATGTTCCCTGCACACATTCCTGAATAAACACCTGGATTGCTCTCAGAGTTGGAGCCATGCTCCTACTCAAGGTTTTTTTAAAGGCCTGTTACGGTCCTGCTAACATGAGCAGAAGGACTCTTCAGTGAGAACCTAATGAACAAATGAGCAGCAGAGTCAAGTCCTAAACTTTTACAGAAAGATACACAATAAAAATATACCTGAAACCAGATTCTGATCAAGCAGGTCAGCACTTCTAAATTGTTCTTATTTTTATAGTGAATTATTTACTGAGTAAGACAAATTTCAACATATACAGCAATACATTCCAGTTTCATTCAAAGATAGCCTGTATTGAGTGAATATTAAATAACATTCAATGACCATCCAATGTGCTCACCTTTATAAAACAAGAAACAGTTCCGTTTCTTTCTGTATACCTAATATGCTAAATCACTGTATTTTTCCTATTCTGTTATATACAACAGCTGGAAATGCAAAGTAAATATTTTGATTTCTTGCAGATTAAGACACTCACCTGAGACGTGGCTCTAGAGAGGCCTTCATCACTAGCTGAAGAAGAGGAAGAGCTGATGCTGATGTTCAGGATTTCCCCTCCTGGGTCCTGCAACAACAGAGAATCACCTTGAAGCAGGTGCCTACCGCTGGAAGTTGTTGCAGAATCAATTTATCATATTTTTACTCTCAGAGAACTAGGGTCTAATTGCAGCAAAGACAGAAAGAGTAGTTGTACACCCTGGTCCCACTATATGCAGTAAATGTACCTGTTCATCCGCTGGCTTAAACAAAAACTGGTAAACAGGTGTGTTTGCCTGTGAAAATAGATAGTGTGTAAGAAAACCCAAGAGAAAATAAGGAACTAACTTTTGATAAATGCATTAAAAATTTCCATACTGAATATGGAAAACAAAGCAAAACAAAATTGAGTTTTTTAAACATTTTACAGTGAAATATTCTGAAATGTCAAAATTCTGATCCGAAATGCTTCAGAGAACAAATTACTATAAGAAGTGTAAAAAGATCCAGCCAGAGTGAATTACCTGTTGGTTGGAATATTCACTGTCCCCACTGCAGTGCCTGTCCCCAGAGTGGTCTTGGCTGCTGCTGCTGCATGCTTTGCTGCTAGCAGAGCTGCCACTGCTGCTCCTGCTGCTGCTCTTGCTGCCATGCTTCTTCCCAGATTGCCTTATTTCATTTGTCCTATGATGCTTTCCGGGCTCTTTACCATCAGCAGAGGAAGCAGCAGAAGAAGAGGATGAACTGGAGAGGTGGGATGCACTGGGCTCTGCCCAGAGGCCGGTATCTGCATTCTTGTACTCTCGGTTAATCCGTTTTGTGCGGCGCCGTGTTTTATTTGCAGCCTCCAAAAACAGTTGAAAGCATCATGAATTTATAGCTTGTTCTGTAACATTTCCCTGGCTGTCAGACAAGATGCTCACCACAGGCTTCCAAGGAAATAGTACTTCCTGTCCCCACACACTGCAGAAGCTGTACCAGAACTACATGGGCCCATTCCTCCCAGCCCAATTCCTTGCTTTCCCACGCCACCTTTCCACAATGGAAACCCTTGGTTTCATTTATAGGAAATATTTCCCTCTCTGATGCTCAAAGTCTCTTACCGTGAACACATTTTCAATGCCTAGAATCTTCTTCAGTTTAACTTGAATGTCCTCATATGGAGATGCCTCTCCCTCCTCCTTTGACCCTGAGCTTGATACCTCAATGATTTTGGAAGCTGCTTTGGATCCTGCTTGAACCTCCAGCTGTATTTTTTCAATATCAGCATCTGTACGAACTAAAGGCAAAAGCATTCCAGGATTGTGCTGCTTGAGCATTATTCACTGTGATTGACAGAAAAACTTGTTATTATGACTGTACCTGGCTTTAAAATTATTTTGGCTTCAAATTCTCCAAATAATTTATGCAGATAGGTATTTCTTAAGAAAGCAGAATTTCGTGATTTAATGCTGAGACAAGTAGAACATCCCAAACTTTCAAATTTTCTACAGAACCTGCGTGAGTAAAATCTTCTTCCTGCACTGTTGTGATGTGCCTCTTCTGAACCTTGCTGGTATCCTTTGGATATCACATTAAGAATACTGCTTTGCTGCATTAAACAAAAATATGGCAGATAAAGTCATTTTCCAGCAAAAAAATATTGTCCCAGCTCTTAAAATAATTCCTCCCATTAATGAAGAGAATGATGACAGTCCTGCTTAAAGAAGGAAGCAACACTTAAAATTAGAGATCCAGGAACTGGAAGCAGTGGGGTTTCCTGCAAAGTGCTCTGTGGAAGAGGGCAGCTCTCCTGCCCCCCTTTCTCAGGCAGTGCTTCACAAACACACTTCCCAATGAGAACCTGCAGGGCTCTTTGGAGGGGCTGTTCCTCTGCATTTAAGGATTCTAGCCCTCCTGCTGCAAGCCAGTGTAGCCCTCCCAAGCCAGCCTCAGAAGCTGAAGAGCACATAAAAAAAAGTTTTTCTGCAATCCACTGCAGGGATTATCTCAGGATTTGGGAAGAAAAATCTACATCCTGCCCTATTTTTCACACCATTTTCATAATTTTTCACATTATTCTGATTCAGGAAAAAAACAGATATTGTACAAAGGATGTAAATTTCAGGCACTGTCTCATGGCTGCAAAGAAATATGAAGACATGCCATCAAAGCAGCCCTGCCTGCGTGCAATGAAGAAAATGAGTGGACTGTGGATGATCATGTCATGAACCCATTGGGCCTTAGGCTTGGTTTGAGAAATATCAGGGCCCTGTTGAATCTCACCATTCCTGTGTTTGTGATCTGGTTTATGACAACGTCTGTGTCAGGGGTGCCCAGCCCTTCTGACGAGCTGCCTGTCTGCAGTACAAATGGTGAGAGGCTCCCTTACCTTCCAGCTACCAGGTCTTGAAGATCCTTCTTTTGACTGCAGTAGGTGGTCAGAGATACTTGGTATTTCTCCTTTGGGGAGAAGTTGGGATTTCTTTTCAGAATCTTCTTCTTCCATGTTCCTTGAAATAGCATAAACTTCACTCCTGTGAAGGTGATAAATGGCACACAAGTAACACCTTCTGATTTCACTCTACCCTTTTTTGCTGGTGCAAAAAAGGCAGTACTAAGCTTTATGTGGCTGCCAGGTATGGCAGACCTTAACAACCAGTTGTATATGTGTGATTTTATAACAGGGAACTCACAATCAGTAACACAGAGCAAGCAAAATGCAAAAAGCTCTTCTGTACCTCACAGCTGCAAGCTCAGCCTCCTGATGGCAGGGAAGGGTTTCAATCTTCAAATTTTTCTCTTTCATATTTATCCTGGCATCAAATTTCATTGTAGTGTTGGCACTGAACTCTGCACGAAATTCAAGACCACTCTGAAAGTATTGCGTATTAATCCCCATCATTGCAATCGTATGAAAATATGCTCTGAAAGAGTGGAAATAAAACCAGTCATAATTACATAATTTTATGCATAAATTTAACTTTGAAATGAAAAATTACATTTTCATGCTGTTCTGTTTATTGTAAGACCCACTACGGATGGATGAAGAGATTTATCACAACAGGATAAGCAAAAAGCTGAAAAGGTGAAGTGATTTGTCTGAAAAGCAAAGCTAACATGGGCCTTCTTACTGCATTGTCACTGATACATTGCTTGAGGACAAGCTAACTCCAGACTTTTGTAGCTTCAGATTCTGTCAATTTTTTTAATATTATCACTACTTTTATTATTATCATTGCTGTTAATGTTATCATTATTATCGTTATTACTATTATCATTACTGTTGCTTTTGCAGATCCAGAAGCATTCCCCTTTCCCCCCTGAAATCCTTGTGGTTTTTGCCAGGTGATGATGTGATTCTATGCTGAAATTATAAAAAACTTAATACCTAAGATGACATATTTTCAGATATTAGTATCTTTAGTCATTGGAAACTACAAATGTGAGCATTTTTAGCAATGGCAGAACAGCACAATGACCTGTGGGATACCATGCACACTGCTGGATTTGCAGGGTTGTAAAGCATCAGGGGATTGTGTTACTTTCTCATAACTTTGCTGCTCTGGACTAGCACATTTGTCCAAAGTATGGGACAAGTAAGATCCCTGTATAGCTACATGCCACGACATATCTATGTCAAATATAACTCTAAATATAAATGCTTGTGTATGTGAAAATAAATGTAATTTTTACTTTGGCCTGATGTCAGCATGAATATCCACCTTGGCTTCCCACAACTGTGAGGGTCTAAAATTCTCAGATACTGGTGGTGATACCTTTACATCCACTGAAAAAGACAGACAGAAATTACATGAACAGAGAAACAATAAATTCTGGGGATATAATGCTTTCAATAAGCATAGTAGTTAATGCAAAGGCAATGCTTTTACATTTTGAAATACTTTACATGGTTATTTCAAGTTTGCTAATCCAAATTAGAGTTATACAAATACATCTCAGGTGAAATATGCTAATGACTCCTCAAACCCTTTGGAGGTAGCTGGTCACTAATGTTTTGACATTACTGGCGTATTTTTCAAGAATATAGCAGGATTGAATTTCAGCAGAGGGATTTGACCCACAGTTATTGTGGGGCAGCTGCTCAGTTTGGCAGCCCAAGCTCACCGTCAGCCGCAGCCTGGGCCACCACGGCCCCGCACAGCCCGAGCTCCAGGGGCAGGCCGACGATGGTGGGGACGATGTGCCGCATCTCACCCACCATCACCGGCAGGGCCCATCGGCCTGAAATGCCTCTCTGGACCTCTTCCACCACCTTTTTCACCACTGGCTGCCAGTTTGATGATCCAGTTAGACTCTGGAAACAGAGAAGTAGGTTAGGTAAGAGGAGACACAGAAGGGAAATCATTCAGCATTGCAGACAAAAAATTCAACAGCCTTGTCAGTACCATCATCATCTGTTGAATGGCATCTTTGTCAACGTCAACAAAGGCGATATCTTGACCCAATATTTTGATGTAAGCAGATATCAGGGGGTCTTCAGGTGGCAGTTCTTTCCAACCCAGAAGCTGTGGTGTTAAGGAGAGATGGGAAGAAAGCGAAGAAGCAGAAAATGTCACTTAAATGGAGTAATGTATTAGCAAAGAGTAGATCCCATCTGAAGGATGAGAACTGTGTTTCCTTAGCCAAAAACCTAATAGACATCTTACAGGTCTGAACCGATGTGGATTTTCTTATATTGCATATCTGATTTCAGAGAGAGTTTCCCTATGTAAGGGTGAGGTAAGGGCTTGGTAATTTCTGCTGCTGTAAGTAGTAGGTGACACCTAAGGACTCATGAAGGAAAACCTTATTCAATAACCCTTTTAAAAGAGAAGAGCAACCACTTAGTGTGTTCTAACATACACTTTAAAGCATTTTGGCTCCCAGCAGCATCCTCATCTTTTGTACTATACATTAAGAGCTGACACGTTGAGTGAAAAGGTGGCATCTGTTGAAAGAGTAAGTACAATGTAAGTAGAGCTTTCCATGACTGAACAGGATGACTGACTCCTTTCTTCCAGAAACATGGAAGGGATGCCTCAGTGGGTGGGTGATGCAACCCTGGTGCTGTCAGGAGTTGTCTGTTGCAGACAAGTGGGAAGGGTGCCCAGACATACCAATTTACCCAGCTCCTTCAGGGTCTTGTACGTTTCATACTCAGCAAAGGGGATGTTCTGCTTCCTGATAAGCTGGATTAGGCTTTGTGACCGGAAAGCCACCTGTAGGAAACAGAGTCAGGTATCACAGCCCAAGTACAAGAGAGCTCAGGAAAACCCTTGTGCCTGGTATTAACTCACCGAGGCCACACGAAATACTTGTTTCATGAAGCCATTGCATTACAAGGACATGTCTACCTGGCGGATGACTGCAGGCTATGGCTGCAGATGCTGAGGATGTGCTGAGCCAGCCAGCCTTAAATTAGTTAACAGGGATAATTTTAGGGTAGTGCAGAACACAGCCCAGGCTGCAAAGCTTGCCCAAGAAGCTGTGTAAATTTCTGCATGCTGTTACATGGAGCTTTGTGCTGCCCTGGCTGTACTGCTGGCTGAAATTTAATTTCCCTGTACTTATGCAAAATACCCTGGATCCCATGTGACTTTAGGTGGGCAGATGGATGTTCTGCTGTGTAAGCTTTCCTCTGCTTCTAGATTTACATGCCTATACTGGGTGTGTTCATTGATGAATGTATATGTCAAGAAGCCCAAATAAAAGAAGAAGCCTAAGTAAAATCATAATCATTATCTAAATTTTCCCTTCCACATCCACCCTCACAGCCAGAAATGGAGTTAAACACTGCATCACAGTCCAGAAGCTGGCTGCCTTAATGCAATACTTACCTCAATAATATCCGTTGCAGTGTTTGCATAATATCCTCTTACTTTTGTGATTATATCAGATGGAAACATGGTACTGGGACTGTTCATTAGATAGACCCTCCAAATGGCACCAGCCTGATATTGAGCTGCCACAGGAATAAAAAGCAGCAGAAATTAGGTTCTCTGAGGTGTCTGGTGCACATAAGCCACCTCAGGTATGTGCTGTAGCAGATGACAAGGGGTTCTGTCAGGATTCAGTCCCACAGGTCCTCAAGTTTGCAACCTCAATAGGAGGACTTTGTCCTAAGGCAGAGCCAGCACAATCCCAGAGACTGAAGAAGGAGGCCTAAACCCATTTGCAAGCACCACTTTCCTCAGCAGATACCAGAGATTTGAGAAAGAGCCTCAGGGAATTTTGCGCGTGTGCTGATTTAATGTGCATATTAGGACACTCTTCTGCTTTTTCTATTTCAAGAGTGCACTAAACTCACAGCTCATGGCTGGATTTTGGATGAAAATCATAGAACACAATAGAGGTATTTGGGTACCTAAGCTGAGGAAGTGCACAGGGCAGATGGTACTCACAGGAATAGTCGCTGATCTGAATGACCTTGCTGTAACGATAGCTCAGCCTGTCAAGTCTGGGGCCCAGGAGTTTAATGGCAACGTTGCAAGCAGCAGACCTGAATAATAGAGTTAAAACCATATGAAGAGAGCCGGCTGTGACCAAATTCTTAGAAAACTGCAAGAAAAACATCTCCATTTGCTACTAAAAATGTACTTCTTCATCTACTTACAGTTTATAGAGCTGTGGGATCCTGCCTGCTGCCAAAGTCTTCATGTGTGAATATGCAAAACTGGCTACTTGCAGGCTGGGCTCTGTCAGCAGTGAGCTGGCCAGAGCTGCTACTGTTGGAAGAGCAGGCTTGGTTTCGAAGAGGACAACACAAGCCACCATTCGGACATTTGGAGCAAGCGTGCTGTCCATAAAGACCTGGAGAGTGATTTCCCTGACCTACAGGAGGAAGATACAACCTCTGAGTAGCCCATAACTTCCCAGTGAGCGGTATTTCCTAAGCAGTACATATGTGCTCTGCAGTGAATGGAGAACAGAACCCTAAACAAGAGACGTGAGCACAAGTCCTGTCACTGAAAAGGAAGATATTGCTGGGTGCACCATGAACCCAGGGAGAAACACCCATTAGGAATGG
>NW_008237239.1:12290282-12292949 GCF_000691975.1 Corvus brachyrhynchos | reverse complement strand
AGATGTCAGGAGTTTGCAGCGTGGGCAAGAGGAAGACCAGTAACTGAGAAACCTACCTGGAGTTGCTAACTTTACCTGATGGTTTTATTATTCCTGAATCACTAAGCAAACCCATACCCTTTAAGATATTTGTTTAAGTGATAATTTCAGTTACTTTTACAGGGTCTTTTCTTGCAATTTTCCTTAAGGCCAACAGAGCATCAGCATGAATTCTGTTTGGTAATGAAGCTGCAGCTGAGGAAAATGTTGGCAAAAACTTCAGGATGCGTTTGATACTGGCTGGCTCTCCTGCATTGCCAATGGCTTTCAGGGCCAAGGACATGTCTTTGGCATCACCTTTGTTGGTGGCTTCAGTAGCAAGATGGTGGAGTGGCTGAAAATGAAGCAGACCATGTTAATCTTACCAGGTAATGATCTTGTAATAATGCATAAAAATGTGCATTGCCATGGAAAGCAAAACAACTACTGCTGCAAATCCCAGAACAGAGCTGTTCAGACTTTTCTCCCAGGAAAAATCTCACCATCATTATCAGGATGCCAAACACGGGCCACACAAATAAACTTGATTTTCTCCTTGCACGGTGTTGTAATTGATTTTGAATTGTGCCTGAGCCTGAGTGTAGGAGACAATCCCAGGTGGGTGCCTGCACCAGAGAGTCTGTTGCAAGTTCAAAGGCAGCGCTGAGCTGATGCCAGGTTCAGTTGTTCCCTGGGCCACCTCTGCCAGCCCTGCCAAATTGCACTCGCATATTTTTCACTTCTGATAGCAATTTCAAGTTTACTTGAACAGGTTTGTTGTTCTGAGAAGAACATTACCATTCTGGTGGCTTGGCTTTATTTCACTCTTAGAAGATTTAAAAACTTGTCAAACAGCAGCAAGGCCTTCTCAGTGGCCCTGCTGAGCAAGGAGCTGGAGCTGCATAGTCCAAGGACAATGTCCTGAATATTTCTGACAGTGAAATGCAATTGTGTAGCAGGGCCTCCTTGGAAGCCCTAACCTATGACATATCCAGAGCTTTGCATATATTCACACTTCACTGCTTTTTTAATACATCTCTTAAGTACACTTTACCTAATGTAAAAGTAGAATCATAGAATCATAATTATTTTGCTTTAATCCAAATTTTGTCACACCTAAACTCAGTTTAAGGCTGGTTACAGGATCCGTTTTCCCCCTGGGCTTTTAGCCCTACATTTGAAATTCTGGACTGTTACAATCTGATTTTTCAAAGGAATCAGCTCAGTGTTTCATTCTGTCTTTGCACTGCTAAGAGTGAGGCATGCAAAGAGTGAGTTACCTAATTGCCAGCATTGTAAGAGCTAAATTAATGACATTTTAAAAATTTCTTCACCTTTTGTAATAAGAAATGAGAGTCACGTACCTGTAGAGGTTCATTTGGACATAGTACAGCCTGAGCACAGTATTTATTCACAATGCTACCATATCCTAGGTAAACAATTATCCTATGCAACACTATTTTCTGGATTTGGGGACAGGTCAGAAAAGTCTGCAGAAGGAAGAAGTATCATTATTTACTGTTTCTACTGATTAGAGCTATATTTATCAGTAAGTGCATTTGAGAAATAGATAAAATTGATTTGTGCTTTTTCTAAATAATTTCAGGAATTAAATCAAGTACTAGATATTCAGCTACAAGAAAATTTCGTAGACTTGCTCCAGTAATGCTGTATGCACATTAGATATTGGTTACATTGTATTATTTTCTAGAATTTGTCCTTTTTTTTTTTTTTCCCGCTTCTGATTTGGCAAAAAGAATCAAGAGCAGTTTTCTTATAATTTGTGGTGTTTAACATCAAATATAATTACAAACTTTTGGCAACAAGTATTTGGGAGTATTTTCTGAGGAATTCCCCATTTCTGTTAATACCTTGCATTTTACAAATTTAGAAGTAGATATGCTGTATCTTTCACTTATAATCCTATGAATTCACCTTTAAAAATGAGTGAGAGGGAAAATAGATGGAAGAAGGATCTGTACTCACTGAGGCAATTTCCAGGGTTTGTTTGTTTGGTGTAACAAAATGGAAGGCGAGAGGGAGAGTTGCAGCTGCTTCCCAGATGCTCAGCTTCTCATCATGGATTTTTTGCTTCAGGAATCTGAATGTGTCAGTAGTTCCAGCAGCACAGATGGCGCTCAGGAACCAGGGCCTGCCAGGGAGAGGAGGATTCAGTCTCCTCATTGCCCAGTGTGCCTCTGATCAGAAACCCTGGCTGAAGGCAACAGTTACCTGTAGGGGAGTTCATTGACAAACTGCAGCCACAAAGACTCGATTTGATCGAGGGTTGCTACACGAAAAAGCTGGATCATCTGTAAGAACTTGGCTGAAGCTTCTTTAGTGGCTCCTTTCTCATTATTCTGAACTAATTGCCGCAGCGTTTCTGTTAACTGTGGAAAAAACAGTTGGAAGGATCCGTGTCTAAAGTAATTATGTGATGATCTGTTAACTTTATAAATAATGGAAGTGTGTGAAAGTAAGGCTCTAATACCTGTAAATCTGGATTTTTAATTCTTACTAGAGGAATTGGCATCTGGGGTAGTTCTCCTGAGAAATTGTAATGAAGATTCCCCTGGTTGTGCAGCTGAGATGTTGGTGCACTGATAGGAGACCTTTTAACGTCGACCAGAGACAGCTGTTGTCTTCAAG
>NW_008237239.1:12275004-12290206 GCF_000691975.1 Corvus brachyrhynchos | reverse complement strand
GGGAAAGAGGGAAATACATCAGTAGCCTGTAACCACACTCTGTGCATGGAGGACTTGTACAGCATTGGAGCAGACTGAGGGGTACCCAGAGGGACTGCAAATGGATCGTGCACTTCTCTGTTCATCCATTGCTCACGATTATCTGGAAAAGCCATATGACTGCAAAAGCCTTTGTGAGAGTTTGCTACGTTCTCTGAGAGGTTGGACAGATGTTTCAGGGGACCTAAACAGTAGGGCACATGCCACCTGAAACATCCTGGGCATCTGGGGTGGGCATCCCACAGGCTGTACAGTGTTTTGGCCCTTGGCAGCCACAGGCCAGATGCTTCTGGTTATCTCAAGAATCAACAGTAAGTATGTTTTAGGCATCTCCTCCTGGTTATGATAATGTGAGGACATGCACAGTTCCTACCTTGCCTCCACGACTGCTGCCCCGTTGGGTTCATTGAAAGGAGAGATTTGGTACACCTGGTCCGACATAGCAGATGTCAACGATGCCCCGCTGTCACCATACTTCATCTGGTAGATGAACGTCACTGTGCCCTTAATGTTTTTTTCTTTCTGGAAGTGCAAAGAGACCCACTCAGAAACAGGAACGGGCTGGTCAGCCCAGGCAAGCCAAGCCACCTACGAGCATCAGTGCAACGTGAGGGCTGAGCAGTGGCTCATGGCCGAGCAGGGCAGCGGTGGCTCCGTGCTTCTCGTACCAGGGGGCAGGTCGGGCAGGGCCGGATGTATGCCATTCCCAGGTTCTCCACTGCTTTCTCCTGGCAGTCTGTCAGGTCCTTGCTTTTGGAAATGGTGGCACGGTTATTCTTGCTGTCGTCCTGGATAACGTATCTGGTTTGGCAGATGCCTTCAATCCCAGCCTGCAAGCATTGGTTAAACACAGTGAACTTCCCACTTGAAACAGCAATAAAAAGGTCAAAGAAAGCAGTCTGGGAAGTATAACTTACTCTTTAATGATAAAATGTGAATAAAAGTAAAATCAGAATGGAAAAAACAAACCTCCTGTAGTTCATACACATTTTGTGACTTTTTGATGGTTATCTGCATCATGTTTAGAATCCCTCTCACTAGGTTGATGCACAGAATGGGACAGCCCCCAGGGGCAAAAATACTTCCAACCCTTCCTTCAGTGTATTCAAACTTAAAGGGCTGGCTGAGACATGCAGCAATAGTTTCTGAGAGCCTTGAAGATGGAATGAAGGGGTCAGTGGGCCAGAAGCCATTGTGTTCCTCCAGCTTTGGTGATCCAATCTGTGAACAAAAACAGGAAAACAATCATACTGTTCCCCATCAGTTTGAAACAGTGCTATAATAGGGGAACCGGACACTTCTTATCCATGGCAAAAAAGTCACTTGTCCAACATTGCAGGAAACAGTTTCCAACTCAGACTTCTGTGCTTGGCCTAGGAAGCATCCTTGAAAATACAAACTTCCATGAAGGATTTCTGCCAGAAAAATAAGATTATGTGAGCAGGATCCAAAAGTTCAGCAAGTCATGAAGATTATAGGGTGAGTGAAACACCAGCTACCAGCAATCAGTACAGACAGGATACTCACTCCTTTCCCACAGATGACAAGTGAGATCTCCTTTCAGTCTGCAAGGCAGCCAAGCCATGATTGCCAAAGCTGCCTGCCTAAACACACAGGGACTGTTCTGGCTGCTGCTCCAGGTCCAGCACAACCCCGAGCACTAAGGCCGTGGCACAGCTGATGGGGGAGCAGAGGTGACCACAGGAGCTCACACCTTTGGAAGTGGCTGACATCCCTCTGAGCTCCCCAGGCTGTAAAGCTTGTTCACAAGTCCTTGACTGCTACCTAGTGGGAAGCATGTGCCCGCATGCACAGACCTATCCAGTCCCATACTTAAACACACCTCCCACCCTCGTGCATAAAAGTACATGTTCCTGCGTAGAGAGAAAAGGTGTGGGCTCTGTGCTCTGTTTTATTTTAGGCATTCATCAGCCATGCTGAAAGGGTGGCTCGCCTCTTGTCACATTTTCTCAAATTAAATCCTACTCAAGACTGTTGTCTGCAACTGCTAATATTATAGCGACTCCATCGAGGTTACACAGAGCCTGCAGTTGCAGCAGTGTTTGAAGTTTGACAATAGGTATTCCTTCACACTGTTTCCCTAATATATGTGCAGGATGAGAGACTGAGAAAACTCCTAGGGCGAGTGCTAAGTGCACCTCTTACAGCTTTTCCCCCACTTGCTGTCTTCTTAATCCCTTGTCTGTGGTCTTTCGTGCCATGCCAGTATTTTAAGCTGTTTGTTTTAATCTTTTTGATGAGTAACAGTGCTTCCAAATCTGATATCATTATGCTAAACACAGGCATTACCATTAGAATTCTTCACATTTGAATTAATGCCTATGTGAAGAATATCAAAAGGGGGATAATGGAGACAGTTGGGTCTTTCTCATGTGATATCTGAATTCCAGTGCTGAGCTTTTTTAGGCTATGGACCAGGATAAAAAACATGGATCTTTCATTCTAGAATGCCCACTTTCATACTCAGGCTTAGTGTTACCTTAGTAAAACTATCTTAAGGACATTTCTTTAATGCAGCTGCCTGCCATATTTTTGTAGGGAGATGAACCTGAGGTAGTTTTAGTCAAGGGGCTCAGATACTGATGGCAGCAGAGCTGGAGCAGCTCCATCTCCTTCCTGCAGAGGAGCAGGCTGTGAGTAAGCCTGTGCTCCCTGTAAGTCCCTGCCAGTAATCCAAAACATTCTGGATGCAGCTGCAGACCCTTCAGCAGTGCCCTCAGCTCTCCCCATCATGTCTTGCATGTACAGGGTACAGAGCTCAGTGCCCATGTCCACACCTCTGCCCCCACTGGGGAATCACCACTGCCTGGGGGAAACTGCATGGACTGACACTGGGCTTAGAGGGTCATCCAGCAGTGGGTAGGGCCCATAGCTTTTGTGTGAGCTCTACTTCTTTTTGCCACTTATTTTGCCAGCCTGGAGGTGTGAACTGAGCTTCTATAACTGCGTGATAAGGGTGGGTGAGTAGGTGTGTGAGTGGATAGGTGGGCTCCTATGCCCACAGTGATTTACCTGCAGAAGGTGGTCACTGTGAGACACACGGCTGATCTCCACCTGGCTGGTCAGCCTCACCCCTGCCATGGCTAGGCTTCTGTCAGGGGACCCATGCACAATGATACTCTCATAGCTATACAGGTAGGTCTTGCCCATATGAAAAACAGGCTCTGTTAGGAAAAAAATATAACAGAAACATCTTCTTGGCTGTGACTGTTGTGATGTTACTTGAACCAGCCCAGCAAAGAAAGGTGAAGCTGCCACTGCCAAAAAACAAGTGCAAGCAGTGGGCAAGGCAAGGCTGTAAGGGAAGGCAGCAAGGGAGCTGCTGGCAGGGGAGCCACTTACCGAGGTCCTGCTTCTGGCCCCCTGTGAGGAAGGAAAGAAAAGTGTTCATGAAAAAAACCCATTTCTATAGATCCTTTCATGTATTATTCATTAAGTCAGCGTGCTAATAGTTGGCAAATCACCAGTAATGGGGCTCACCCTACACCCCAGGACACTGAGCCCATGCCAACCCTGCTCACTAGCTGCTGCTTGCTTGGCTTTTCTCCTGCTGCTGAGCTTAGCACAGAAATCTAATGGTTTACAGCTGAAGCTATAAAAGGGCTTCGGCAAATGAAGCTGTAAATATCCCTGAAAAGCCCCAAGGAGATGCAATTTGCTCAGGATCACAGTGGCTGTTACAGCTCGGCAGTGCTGGTAAAGCTTCAACTTACCCACGAGGGTGAACGCCAGGGCCAGGATGAGTCCCTTCATGTTAAAAGTGACTGAAGCCCACAGGGGAAAATCTGTGGCTTTTATAGAAGAATTATTAACAGGCACAGTGAATTTTGTTGAGTTATCAACTTCTTATCAACCACCCAACAAACCCTTTGAGGGAAAGGGGGTGGGGGTCAGGGCAATGGGTGTTTTTGCTGAATCAAAACCATCACAAGTGCTGTTATTCTCACTTCGCCAACTGAATGCCTTGAAAGTACCTTTAGAAACAAGTGCTTAAAAGTATTAAAACATAATTCAAGCCAAAATTCATTATTATGTAAGTAAAACTACTAATTACCCTTACTCCCTGAAAGGACCCAGTGCTATTGCAGTCTGTGCTGACTTTGTCCAGGTTATCCTGACCTGACCATAAGACACAGAGCTTATCTAACTGATAGTGCCTCAGCAGGATTGTGCAAAACCCTGGGCAGCCCTCCTGTGACACTGTACCCACCCCTGCCCTGCTGTGAGTGGGACAGGCTGTCAGTATGGCACTGCTCTCTGGGGACGGGGACTTCACCCAGTAACACAAACCTCCCGTCACAGTCACAAAGGTGCTGCTGACGTCCATGCTGCCCTCACCTGGCTTCTCTTCCACGGCTGATGTGCCAGCCCCTTTCACAGAGGGGTGAAAAGAGGGGTGTTGATGAGGGTTGCCTGGCAAGGGGGAAGGGGTGAGGCTGACAGGTGTTGCAGACACAAAACCCCTTGGTTTAACAAAGGTGGACAACATGCAGACCACCCAAACTCTTTTCACATCATAAAACAAGGGGTGGCCTCCTTAGCCCATGGTGGAGGCCCCTTCTCTCACCAGTGGGCATTTTCCCTGTCCTTTTGGAGGCAACCCCACAGGTCTCTCAGGCTGCTCTTGGCTCCAGGGTTTGGCCTTGTTCCCAAGTCCCCCGTTCCCTCCGGTCAGGTCATGGAGCTGCTCCATTAGGAACCGGCAAAAGGAGGGCAAAGGCAGCCCCAGGACTGGGGGGGATTCACACTGGCACTGTGTGGCTACTATTTGCCTACCAACCTTCTCCTCTGTGGGTGGGGAACCAGAGCTGCTGCTGCCCAGCTCACTGTGGGAAGGAACTGGATTCAGTTTCTCATCAACTGACCAGTGGCTCCTATCCAAGACAGCTTAGTTTTTGTAATGCTGTTTAGGTGATGTTTGTTTATAATTAGCAGTTGGGATATAATTTGTAATGTCTGACAAACAGTGGATTTTGTTCCTAGATCAAAGATTGCATCTGTAGGGCAAAAAAAATTATTTTTAAAGTGTGACAAACCCTTCACCATGTTTTTACTGGCCCTATATTCAAGTCCTGATTTTTTAACCCTTTCCCTTGTAAAACTGGTAGCACATGATAGAAAGCCAAGCTATTTGCTAGAGAGTTGTGTCATGGCTTTGGAGATTTGGTAAATGTAATTAAAGTATTTGAGTATACAGCTACTGGCCACTAGCACTTGAGGCCCAAAAGCTATTATGGCATAGCTATGTGCAGCTGCACAGGTTTGGGTTTTTTCAAAAAAACCCCCAGCTTGCAAGTAGCAAGGACTTGAGGTCAGTGGCAGTACAAGCAGAGAGCTGCTGTGATGGCAATATTAAATGCAACAATGCTTGTATTCTCAAAATTATAACAATGTATCACTGAAATATCACACTATAACAGTGACTCCTCAAAATAAGGGTCAAACAACAGTCCTCAAGATAAGGGTCTTCACTGGGAGCTGTACAGGCTGCACCCAGCTGCAAGGGCAGGGTCCCCCAAAAACTGCCAGCACTGCAGCCTGGGGCTGCAGAACCTTGCTCCCATCCCACCCCATCCCTCCCTTTGGGCAGCAGATGCTGCATCCCCAGTCACCCCAGCCATGCTGCTGCCATGGGGCAGGGTCATCTGTTCTTCTGCTTCAAGGGTCACCTAAACCTGCTGGCAAGGGTTTTGTCTTCAGCAATTTTTAAATAAAACTGAAACCTCTCTTTTTCTAGGTCATTTCTTCAGTACCTCAAGATCAGCTCCAAGCCTTTGCCCCCATATACTCTCAGCCCTTTTAGAAAGGACATAACCTGAATTAAAAAGAGAAAGGAAAAGCCCCAAAACCTAAGAAAATTATGATGGTCACAAAAAATTTTGCTGAGTCCAGGACCTGGCCTGGACAGCATTTCCCTCAAACTGTGCTCAGCTCCCTCCACAGTGGCAGTGGGGGAGAGGAGCAGAGGCTGAGGGCTCTCCACAGCCTTCGTGAGGTGGACACCTACAGCCCACATCCTCCTGCAGTCCCACAGGTGCGCTGGCTGCCTTGGTGGTTGGTTGATGCTCACCCAGGGTCTCCTGCCAGGGTGGTGCTGCTGAGCTCATCACATCTGAATGCTGAGGCTGGAAGACAAAAACCCCCCAAAACTGTGTTCCAGCTTTGGCACGTTGGGAAGAGAAGAGCCCCATGGGCTGCCCCCACTGGAGCTGGGAATTCATGCCAGCATTGCCAGCAGAGCCAGGCTCTGGGGGCCACATAAAGCCCTGGATTCTGCTGGATTCAGCCTGAGGTTACCTGAAAATCTGTGCTTTCCATCACTGCTCCATGTGAGTTCCAGGCAAGGAGCAAACCCACCAGCTCATGGCTTTACTGCTGCTGCCAGTTCCCCTTCACTCTGCAGTGCAGGTTACCATGGCAGCATTTAAACTGCACAGAACCGTATACTTAGGCCTTTCAAACATATTTCTTTTGGTACTAAGGACTTTACCTTTCTGAACTGATATCCAAACAAGAAAACTCAGGTATATGCATCCATTGAAGGTGCAAAAGCTGCTGGGGAAAGCAAAACAACCCAATTTTTACAGAATGTTCTCAAGTGTTTTCGAAATCCCATTCACCCAGCGTGCATAATCAGCCTGCAAACACAGCGTTAAGGGCAAGCAGAAAACAGCTTCCAGATCTGCTGGAATCCTTTGGGCTCCAGTGCTCAGGGCAGATGAGCCATGCCCACACAGACCTGTGGTGGGGGGCAGGAGGCAGAGCCCACCAGTTGGTGGCTGCAGTGATGACTCTTGCTGGGCACAGAGGTTGGGACATCTCACCCAAAATGCAGAGGTCTGGCTCTGCTTCAGACCCTTTGGCAGGTGATGTGCTTGGGTAACCCCACCCTGTCCTGCTCAGAGACCCTGGTTCACCATAGTTTCTGCATGTGGTGCACCCGAAACTCAACATGTTCTTGGCTCCCTGAGAGCAGCCTTGCCCAGGGACATGAGATTCAGGCTTATTCCCTGAGCCTGCTGCTCCCTACAGCAGCTCTGGCCCATCACAGAGTTCTTGCCAAGCACCATGGCTGCATGGCTGCTGTAGAGGGTGCAGCATCACACCGAGGTGATCAGTTCCTGCTGCAGGTGCACAGGGTCCCAGGACCAGGGAAGGAAGCATTAAGAGAACAATCAGGAGTAGTAGTACTATAGCTATCCAACCCAATTCCCAGTGTGACCCTGAGGCACAGAAGATGGTCACAAACTCAGGAAGTCTAAGAAATGGGGGATTAGAAGAACCTATGCAGACCTCCTCTTTCCATTACCAGTGAAATAAGGAAGCCTTCACAATTTTTTCCATGCATGGATTTATTATGAAATCAGATATTTACGGGCAATCATAACAGTTTCTACAATAATAAAGTTTAATACTTTAAATTACTTGGGAAGATTCCACACATCCTCAAGTACTTAATTTAGCATCTCTATTATTCCTTAAGACAAGGTTTTTTACACCACACAATAAAAACATGAAAGTATTTCTGTTTTCTCCTATGCTGCAAATGTACAGCTTCATGCACTGCAGTCTTCGTTCTCACAAGAACATGCTGTGTGTGCATCAACAGTGTCCTGCATATCCTCTGACTTCTGGTCAAACTTCGTCTGCTTGTCTGTCAGGCTGGTAGCTGAATCTGATGGGGAGCAAGAAATGAAAAGTAAACAGCTTACTTCACAAATAGTTCTGCAAGGTACAGCATTTACCATACACTAGTCATTAATTACAGCAGGCTTGGCTGTTCCTCACTGATTTACATATTTATATTTGTCTCAGTCACATAGAGATGTTCCAGGAAACCCACTTCATTAATAAGCCAGTTCTACCTTGAAAGCTACTGCTTCCATGCAGAATTTTATTACTGATACATTTAGGAAAGGGCATTATGATCTTTAAGAAAAAAAACTTGGAAAACAGATACAGTTCTATGCTCTATATAACCTATATCGACTTTATCTAATCTCTTATCATCCATACTATACCTATAGAAAATAAATCCTCCTATATCACTGGGCCTGTGTGCAAGAATCCTGTCCACAACTGTACTTCTAGTGCCTAAATCAGCTCAGTGAAATAGGATCACATCCAAAGGCAGTGATATCTGAAAAATGCAAGGCAAGGATGCCCGTTTCAGGGTGCTGCACTTGGTCATGTATGGCTCAATCTCCACAGGCTGCAGTAAAAACTTTTCAGCTGAATCACCTTGTTGACTGTGCTGTTATCCTGCCCTTACCTTGACAGCCCTAAGCACCATGAAGGTGAATTCAGTTTAGATTTTAAATTCCAGTACAAGGAAAACAAGTAAATGTACAACAGAAAATCATCTCTCTCACTGAAGGAATACTTGCCTATTAATAAAACAGGGAAAGGGCTTCAGTCAATAGGGCACTAAGTCCACACCTACTTATGTCTATGTTATATTATTCACACTTTTCAAGTGGAATGATTGAGTCAAGTCACAATCTATTTATACTTTTGCTCAGCTCCTATCAGTAGGATTTTTGTTGACTTACCAGCAGGGAGACAGTGGAAGCCGACAGTGACTGGAGTAGTCTTGGTGGGAGAGCACCCCTTCAGGCAGCGCAGCACAGGCTCCGTGGAATAGCACTTGGACTCGACCCCGGTGAGCTGAACCGTCTTCTCGAGCTTCACAAAGGAGCGCCGCAGCTTGCAGGCTGCAACAATCATTGGGGACAGCTTAAGTGCTTACAGTCAAAAGCTCCACACCTCCCCAGAAGGACCCATCTGCCAACACCGCCAATTTGCAAACAACTTCCCCTCTGTGAAAACAGTGTTTTGATCATAAATGAAGCAGCTCTACAGTCTGATAAACCTTTCAAATCAGCTTGTTAGATATGGAGTCCTGGAAAGCTAATTTCAAATGCAACTGGTCTGTTTCTAGATCAGGATGTAGAAACATAGTCTGAGGTACTTTCTAATAAACATTTTTCAAAGTAAACTTGCTTACAGAATAGCTGTCAAACCACATTTTAAAATGTTGGATATTCAGCAGTGGAACTAAAGGCAAGATGTCTGGCCAAATAAAATTAATCCCCAAAGAATTGCATTATTACCAATGTCATTCAGACACAGAACTGGTGCAGATAGAGAGCAAACAGTCATTGCTGCCAGCAAGTAACATCAATCTCATTTTGGATTCCCAGGACAAACAGTTACAAGTGAGAAGCTAAACAGACCACAACTTATTCCTAGCTATAAGTTTTATATCTTCAAATTTCAGCAGTTTCCACCATATGTTAAAAGGAAACAGAATGTGGTCACTACCAGCCACAGGAATATTATTGTGTATGGGTATGTAAAGCAAGTTTGTTGCCCAGAATTTGTGACAAAAACGTGGAAGAATAACAGTTAATGTAGAGATAGACATGTACAAGCCATCTCCAGGGACTGAGGATGTCCTTCCCACAGGGCAAGTCTCTACACATGCAACGTGCCTGTTCTCGAGCACCGTGGTGTGATGTTGCATCATAACCTCAGCTGAGAGCGCCAGCACACCATAAGATCCTAATCTGCTGAAAGTCTTAAAATGCAGGGGTTTTATTTCAACCATGTAATTAAGTCCCTGGAACTGTTCATGTACTTGAATGCTTTGCTTGACAGGTTGCACTGGTTCAAAAACCAGGTGGTCAGCCATGGTAATAACTACTAATCCCCATCTGATTTTTTGATGGGCCAATTGCTGAAAATTGATGTCTGGAAAATGCTGTTGTACTTAAATCAAAGCATTCCATGCGAATTTTATCCTCTTTCTGATCTTCTTCGAAAATACTTCAAAACTGAAACAAGATTTTGATTCATCTTGTTTTTGAACTTCAACTAAGTTGTATATTTTGGCTTGTTTAACCTGTGATTTCTTATTTCTTTCTCAACTTGCAAGTAATTTTAATAATTACTATATAACTTAATAATGAATCTTCTAATATGATTTTATTTCCAAAATATATACAGATTTAAAATTTTCTGAACAGATTCTATATTTTCTGAACAACTGCAGTAATATTATGTTAAATTTATTAGAGCTAGCATACCTCCTCTACAAGGCTTTTCTTCCAAAATCCAAGAATGCCCAAAGCTCACTGCATCTTTAGCTACATATCCATTGGGCATCCGATATTCCTGTTCACATTCTGCATCATATTTTCCACACAGTCCACACATTTTCCCTGCCATCCATAAAGCAACTTGAATCTTGGAGGAAAAAGAAGTGAGAAGTATTTCAAGTTAAAGAAAAATAATACCTGTGGAGCACATTTTTGCTATGCAGGTCCCTTCCAGTGTAAGGTAATGCACATACATTTAAAATCTCTTTGATAAAAATTCAAAAGGGTCTGACAGTCTGACAGAGATGCCAAACTCCTGGTGGGCTGCAGCATCTATAACTGCTACAGTCTTTATAACCTACTGTGCCAGTCTAGGTTGTTAAGCTATTAATGCTCTGGACTATTAATATGCTGAAGCTTTTTTCTGGTGGCTGTTTTGATAGTACAGGTACAGTTTATTGACCTTTTATGTTCCAGCTTCATATTAATTTTAGTGCAGACTTTAAACTACTCATTTATCTAAAAAGAATGGCTGAATTTTTGCTGTTTTGAAGAATTATACAGCTGTAAGAACAGTGCTCAGGAGCTGAAAACTCATTTTTCTTGCAAAGGCACTGCTGACTCAGCGTGTGTACACTCACAGACCCGCTTCCCAATATACACCTGTACTGCAAGAACAATGTACTTTTGTTGATCAAAGATTCTCATTTCTCACACTCAGAAATAAAGAGTAGGACTGTGCAATCCTGTAGCATCGTCTTCCCTTTGAGGTTTTTTTGTGCTCTGCACACACTTCCCTTTGCCAGTGTACACTCTTGCATTCATACACACAGATTTAAGGGAATCCTACGGGAATTTCTTAACACCTAATCTTATGAAGAGGAAGAATGATACCCTGAATGTGTAGCCATCAAAGTACAATTTATCAATGCCATAGGCTGGGGCGAGAAGTACAAGCCCTTGCTTTTCACTGTGGATCCACAGAGAAGCACCTAGAAGAAAAAAACAAAACAAAAAAAACCAGACCAAACTTAGCTTCTTTAAGCAAGAAAAAGAGCAACTGTCATGTTTCTGAAATTTTATTTTCTTCAAAATTCCTCAGTTACCCTACTCAAGAAACAAAACATAGAACAAAGCAAGGTAGAAATGTGCGTATATAGAAACTAGGTGTTTGCTAAAGGTTAGAAGACAATGATCACAGATGTATTCTTTTTTCTTTGGGTTATTAACATATTCACATTTATGTCTAGAAGTTATTACTGAGCTGTCTATAGTATCTGTGTAGTTGTGCAGATTGACAAGGCTCTGAGTACACGGTATTGGAGTATGGAAATATGAGGAACACCGTGACTGTCACTGGAGCCATTTCTAGCACAATTATCACTTCCCAAGCACATAACAAATAGGACAGAGCTCAGCACTGGTATATGCTAACCCAATTTCAGCAAGATTTAGCCCAATGCATATATTGCAGCTCTTCTGTCAGAATACCCACACTGTATATAGCCCCTGACTACACAGCACAGGATGAAACAAGGTCTTCCTGTACCTTTCACAGAAACAAACAATCCCTGTTTTCAGAGAATCAAGCAGGTTGTTTCACCACTTCTCCATACCTATCCCCAGCACAATGCAAGCCAAATTTATACCTACAAATCAAATTGGGAGTAACATCCATATACAAGTCATGTGTGGTGAATTTTAGAAAAGCTCTACTTCAAAAAGTTTTAATCAAGAAAAATTTGATCGTATAACCAAAACGCTTCTCCAATTTGGAACTATAGTAGTGATGTACAAAAAGGAGGGATCTTCATGTTAATTATATCTTGATTATTTAGGCTACTTCAAGAGCTTCACACTCTAATCAGTCTTTCTAAATGTTCCAGTGCAAGTGAGTAAAATACATGCTCTTAAATAAATATTACCTTAAAACCAAAGAAACACTTATTGAATACAAACTGATCAAATCTCCTTCACAGATTCCTTCTCTTTCCTTCTTTCTCCTAAAACATATGTGAAAATTAAACAGCATATGCTGTATCACTTACCAGCAGACGTAAATGAAACATTTGTCGGGCTCTCAGCGCCATCCACCAGCAGCTTCACCCATCCGTTCACAGGGAACATATCGACTTCACTGTCAAGGACAAGAGTGTTCACAGCCAGGCTGGGCCACATTCACACACATACAATCACAGAGGCATTTTCCTGCTCACTAAATATCAATGGTCAGAGCACAAGCACATTTCAAATGCTTAAATTACATCAGGGGTATTCTTGTCACCCGAGATGCAGGATAAGAGGTTCAGCATTACGTTCAATATGCATGGAAAATAAATAAGGGGAGTGCTGAAGCCCCATGGGCTGCTCACCGTGGCAGTAAAGCTCAGATCAGAGCTCCTCTCATGCTAAATGTGGACAATGAGGTCCCTCATGCTCCCAGCATCCTGCAGAAGTTACTTACTGATTGCCAAGCTTGATGTTGATTGCTTTCAGGTTCACAGCTTCTTCTACATTCCTCATCATCACCACGAACTTCAGGTCAGAGCTGCAATCCTGAGCCAAGATGTGGTAGCAGTTTTCTGGCATTGTGTAGTTGAACTGAACTTCATTAAAGGTTGTGATCTTGTTGTAGGAAACTGAGCATTGAGCTGGTTAAAAAAAAATGCCGCTGAGTATTTGCTTTTCCGTGAGAGAAGGCCATTTAATGTTTTTTTTATTATTATTTTTGGTGATGTATTATTTTAGCTTTGTATTTTTTCCACTACGTGATATTTTCATATGCTTTACAGCAACTTTTGGCTACTAAGCACCCATAAATTCTTAAAAATTCATATAAAATATGCTTCTCTATCTAACGAAAAATAATTGCCAGAAACTTTAAATGTTATCACTTCAGATAATTGGTATCTTGATCCCTGAAATGTTGATGATTTCTGTACTATACGCACAATATTTTCTCCCAGCTGAACCACCCTCACATTATTACAGAACATTTCCTAATTAAATGGAGATAAACAATGCCAGCAAAATCAAGAAGGTGTCCAAGTAAATCGTGAGACTGAAGTTGTCATGCTTCTGAACCCCATTAAACTCTGACCTTTCAAATTCTCGAGCACTGCAGAAGGAGCTTCAGCAAAGACATTCCAGATGGGAGGCTGCAGCTCTGAAGCTGGTATCCTTGGACCTACAGGAAGTGACAGGGGAAGCCTCATGGCTTTTTCATAGAGGGTAATCTGAAAAGGAATTTAAAAGCACATTCAAAATGCACCCGTGCCAGCAAACAGGTAAGATTTTTTCCTATTTCTTCTACTTCTGTTGCAAAGACTTTATGTGAACACAACTCATCTGACTCATTGTCCATGAGGTTTTTCCTTTTGCTCAGTTTTCTCTCACATGGTGAGAGAAATCATTCAAGTATTATTTGGGAGAGAATTAATTACTGCCTTTCAAAGGTGATGAGGTGATCACTTATTCAGATACTACAGATGGAAACTCATGTCCTTATGAGTACCCACCTCTCTCTCTATGAACAATACCACTATATAAATGTCCTTTTATGAAATATTAAAAGGTTGGAAATAAATAAAAGTAGTTTTCATCATTTGCACCCAAACTGATACTAATTTAATTTTTCTTTCTCAGAATTGGCCCACTGTAATTAACAGTCACACTTTTCTACTAGGAAAAAAATAGAAGAGTGATAAAAATATTTCATAATTACATCAGGAAGTTTGATAACAACATCACAGGTCCTCGGAGAAGTTAGAGCCACGATCACCCTGGCTTGTCGAGAAGGGTTCTTGTCCGTTTTTTCAGAGAACCCCAGCATAAATGCAGCCCCAGGGACAAACTTGTAAAACCTTCAAAAGTTCAAATCAGAGAGATCTGGTGAGATAGAGAAACAAATGTCTGCACACATCCCAACCAGATTGTCTCACATCTGTGTGTAAGTAGCACAAGTCTTCAGGATCCCTGGTTATGTCCTCACACCCACTCTCTGCACTACTGTTCAAGTGTTCAGCGAAAGGAAGGATCTGTTCCTCGGTTTTCAGTAATTATGTCCAGGATAAAGAATTAATGTACATTAAAATAAGATGTAATCTCATTCAGCTTTTACGTCCAAAGGCAGTACTTGGACAGACCAGAGAATAAAATATCAGCAAGCACTTAAGCCACTAGAACCTTGTGTGCGGATGCTGATTTTTCCCAGTTGACCACTATTGTGAACAAGTGTCACAAAAGACTAAATCCTCACCATTCTGCTGTGGATTTGATACTGGAAGGAACTTTAGGCCACTCCAGTTTCACTTGTACAGCAGGGTGGGCAGCAAACCGCCCGGTTACCAGCTCAGAAGAAACCTTGTAGTCCTGGCAATTCCGTCCCCATTTCAGGTAAGCCTGTAATGCAGGGATAAATGGTCCATTTTTTAATGCCTGGAGCATGGTTTTCCTGTGATCCATATATAGCTGTACAAGCTAGTTTTGAGCCTTACCACTGCCTTGTGAGCATTGAGGACTGAAGCATCAGCACAGAGCTTCCACTTGCTTGAATCTGTGAGGTTTGACACAAATACCTGCATCCGGGGCCTGACTGAGTCAATATCAGCATATACCACAACTTGGAGGCCTCCTATCTTCTTATCATCACGGATGCCATGAAGAAGAACAGCTAATACTGGAGTTTTAACATCTCCCAAAAACTTTGGCTAAGAAGAAAGGGGAGAAAGTATGCAAAGCATGTAATTATAGAAGAGTTACCATGGAGCATTTTAGATGCAAGATCTAGATGGATAAATGAAAAATAAACAACTGAGCCACAAATATATACCAGCATATGTGTCACACATATATACATGCCTATAAAACCTCGTGCGTATGACTTTAACGTGCACGTGCCTCTGCATGCCAGATGGATTTTATCACTGTGTTTATATGAGCCAAAATTTGTGCCATTTCCTGAGCTACAGCTGATACCATGGAAATATTAATATAATTAAAATACAGTATTGACTATATGATTTGGGCTTCATTGTTAGTAT
>NW_008237239.1:12269719-12274975 GCF_000691975.1 Corvus brachyrhynchos | reverse complement strand
GTTCAGTTTGAACAACACAAGCTGTCAGTTGCATGCGTCACTCACTCCCACAGCAATAACATCCCCCAGTTTGTCTCCTCTTGTTTATCCGTCTGGATCTTATGTTGGCTTTCTCCTCACGCTTCAGCTGGGAGTTCTGTGGGACAATCAGGTTTTTTGTTTGCACAGCAACCCAGCACACAATATAATCCAGGACATTTTCTTCAACATCAAGAACCTCTTCCCCTGGAGCACAGCCTTAAGTGCACTATGACCTTCAGTATCTTCACTCCATCATTCTCAAGCCTGTACACATCCAGCTGGGTGATAGAGAGGAACCCAGGTTCTCCATGTCCCCTCTGGAACTTGCCTTTGTCTGAGGCTGCTCGGAGCCTTGGCTGCCATCGCCAATGTCCTTGCACTGGCACTGCAGCACCTCAACCTCCATCCAGGCTGCAGAGGTCACAAGATCAGTCTCTGCAGGCATCTGTTGGGTGGGATTCCCCTGAGGGAAGGGTTGTACTGCAAGTAAGAAGGATCCTCGGTGGAGAGGAAAGAGCATGTGGGAACTATGGTGCATGTCTTGACTGATACCTGAGACTCGAGAGGCTGGCATTTCTCCCTCCCCATTATCCTAAATACACAATCGCTGTGAGTGCACAGCCACTCTGCCATCATTCCAAGCTGTCAAAACCCCCTAAAAATGATGCAACTAACCCATGAAGCTCGAGATGAGGCACGACTGGATCTGGCAGAAGAATGTGAGCTGCTAGTTCGGTCATCTGGGAGTTTTCTTTTTGGGAACTGCAAAAAAAACCCAAACCAAAACAAAACAAAACCACAATATGCTTAAGAGGGTAACTTTAAAGCATGCTTGAAGAAATTGCACAAGGCAGTGCTGAACAATGCTCTCTCTCATGGCACTTGGAGTTGCTAAGCTTGTATTCCAACCCTGAGTAGCTCAGTGACTTGCAATAGGCTTTTTCCTGCTTAGTATGTAGGATCTAACTCAGAAAAATCTTGTTTGCCCAAACACATCTGACTCCTCACAGTCCGTAAGGACCATGTCTAAATGAGACTTCCCCATATGAAAAAACAGTGGACCAGAGAAAGTATAATTAAATCAGCTTCTCACTTCAATATGAAAGACCAGAAATTCTGCACCAGCCTGATCAACTGGAGGATAAACTGAATGGAAAGGAGCATCTGAATGGACAGGCACTGCTGAAATGCTACTTTTTGAGGAACACGGATATCAAGTACACTGCTCTGGCTGGCTCATGCCCTAGTAAGAATCTGCTCAACCAAAATACTATAAGGTATCCTCCCACATTTGTCCACATCACTATCCTCGTTGTGTACCTGCAGTGATCCCAACCAAGTGATCAAAGCCAGTCAAATGAGCCAAGCTTCTGATGGTTCCTCCAAAGTGTGCAGCTCCAGTCTTTTTCATTGTTTTGGCAGAGACTTTGCATCTCCTTTGCAGAGCCACAAGTGGCTTCATGGACACAGCACAAAAAGGAGCACAGCTCTCTGCCTATATGCATTTCAGAAGAACCAGCACGGTTCTAATGTTATCAGTGCTGTAATTTTCTTCAACAAAGATAACAAGTTGCCTTTAAAGTCTCCATTTGACTCTTGACAGATTCCATACTTCTTTTACTGAGGAAAGAAAAACTCACCTCTTGTCTATGTGCTGATTTAAAGCGGTACTGATAAATCTCATGAGCCTCCTTTGAAAATGACAAAACCAAGAAGATTAGAAGCCTCAGATGAAAAGAAATGCTGCAATTATATTGAAATCTAAGCACTGGGAATTAAATAAGAAATTTACTAATTATCATTCATACATAGTTCTGTACTACTAATTATCATTCATACATAGTTCTGTATGCTTAGACGCAAGAACATAATGCAAGATAAATTAGTTCATATAAAGCATTAATGTTTCTACCACAAAATTAAGACAGAAATATGCAATGTTTATGGGCAGTAAATTGTCAAAAAAACCCATTTCCTGGCAGTAACAAAAGTTTCAACAAATAACTGGAAACTTTTGAGATGAGGTAGACATCTGTGCCAATGATTGCAGGTGTGTTTGTAGAATAAATTTTGCAATTTTATATTGCTAAAATTTACTGGTCAACCCATAATGCCCTGAATTGTCATGCAAGGCCACCCACCATCAGGAACATGATTCACAAACATTAGCAGCATCAGTCGATTTACTGACAAAATTACCCAGATTTTGGAATATGTGCTGCTGCTGCTGCCACCTTCCAGATGCCCTGAATGATGCTCATGGCTATGGCGGCTCAGTGACTCACTGCTGCTGCTGCTGCTGCTCCCACTGCTGCTGCTGCTGCTCCTACTCCCACTGCTGCTACTTCTGCTGTGACTGCTCCTGCTGCTGCTACTGCTGCTGCTACTGCTCTTGCTGCTTTTGCCACTACTGCTGCTACTTCTGCCACTGCTACTGCTGCTGCTACTGCTCTTGCTGCTTTTGCCACTACTGCTGCTACTTCTGCCACTGCTACTGCTGCTGCTACTGCTCTTGCTGCTTTTGCCACTACTGCTGCTACTTCTGCCACTGCTACTGCTGCTGCTACTGCTCTTGCTGCTTTTGCCACTACTGCTGCTACTTCTGCCACTGCTACTGCTGCTGCTACTGCTCTTGCTGCTTTTGCCACTACTGCTGCTACTTCTGCCACTGCTACTGCTGCTGCTACTGCTCTTGCTGCTTTTGCCACTACTGCTGCTACTTCTGCCACTGCTACTGCTGCTGCTACTGCTCTTGCTGCTTCTGCCACTACTGCTGCTACTCTTGCTACTTCTGCTACTACTGCTGCTGCTCTTGCTACTTCTGCCACTACTGCTGCTACTCTTGCTACTTATGCCACTACTGCTGCTGCTCTTGCTGCTTTCATCTTTGTTTGTCGCTTGCTTTTCTTGATCATTCTCATTTTCATCACCAGCCTCTTTACGACGAGGAGAAACAGCAGATGATGAGGAAGAGGAGACAGCTGAGGAGGCAGAAGATGAGCTGGAGGGATGTTTTATATCGGGGTCTGCCCCAAGCTCTGTTAGCATAGTGTTTTCTTTCTTTGAGGGTTGCTTCTTCTGGTGTCGTGTTTTATTTGCAACCTGCAAAAACAGTCCAAGAGGTGCAAAAGAAAGAATACGTCTGGTCCTGTGTTTACAAAGTAAAAACTTCTGTGGCTGTCAGACAAGGCTGGGTTCTCACACCAGCCTTTCAAAGAAAAACCACCTCCCTGCTTCACTCACTGCAGAAGCTGCAGAATTCCCTCAGATCCACTCTACCCAGCTGAAATCCAGCCCAGCACATACCACCTTGCTGGATGCACCCCATAGGAGCAATCCCTCAGCATGGGGCACTGGCACCTTTCAAACCAGCCCCATCCTTTCTTTGCCACACCAGCTTTCCACACTGAACTTCAAATTCTTGCCCTCGTTTAGGGGAAAATGCTCCCCACTGTCATGCTTGAAGTCACTTGCCTTGAACACATTTTCAATGCCTAGAATCTTCTTCAGTTTAGCTTGAATGTCCTCATACAGAGATGATTCACCCTCTTCCTCAGACGCTGAGTTTACTTCATGAATTATTTTGGAAGCTGCTCTGGATCCTGCCTGAACCTCCAGCTGAATTTTGTCAATATCAGCATCTGTTTCAACTACACACCAATTGCACGCGTTAGAAGGTTATAGTGTTTCAAATAGCACTGCCAAGCCTAAGATGCTTTTACCTGGGATCAAGTATTTTTTACCTGGGGTCAAGACTATTTTAGCTTCATGTTCTCCAATGAATCTGTGCAAATATGTATTTTTTAGGAAACTGGCATCTCGTGACTTTCTGGAAAAGCAGAGCTGACACCCAAGATGACGCAGTTTGACGCAAATGTCTCGTTTGTGAGCTTTTCTTCCTGTGATGTGGCGAAGATCCTCTTGAGAGCTATAGGCACGTTTCCTTGATGTGCTGTCAGCTTCTTGCTGCATTAGAGATGAGTATGTGAACACCACTGGGAGTGTGTCATAGGCAAGAGTAAAACTACAGACACCCATTACAGAGAGGGTAAGTTTTACTACATAAGCAAAAAGAAATAGGTTACCTTTGTGAAATCTTCACCAGAAGCTCTATCTGATGATTTGAAAGGTTCTTCCAAAATATTTGATGAAGCATGTTCTGGGAGAATTGAGGTTCTCTTTTCAACACCTAGCTCTCCTAAATTTCTTGATACGGCAAAAGCCTGATGTCTGTTGAGATACGTGCAAAAAAATGGTGAATTATTCTGAACCTTTGTCTTTGGATTAAATGAAATACATCCCTGTCAGTATCACGTGACAGCACAGAGATAGGATATTTGAACACAGGGATTGTATGTGAATTTAGAAATATAAATATTATTGAAAACAAATAAGAGTTCATTACAAATATAAATTTTCTTATTTGCAGGAAGTTTTCAAAATCTGGATAAATTTAAACAAAATTTCCAAAACAACAAAAATATTCCTTCAAACATAAAAATCAAAATCCCTAAAAGACAAAAATAATAAAAATAGTAAGAACACAAAAAAATAAACAATTTAATATAAAAATTACACTGCTAAATAATTTAGGTATCTTTTGATTTTTAGCTACTGTACTTTTCTTCCTCATGCTTTATCCCAAAGGTTCTGCTACATGCTGAAGAGTCACTCTGCCTATCTAGAAACCTCTGTGGGAGGTCAGTCAATAGTGAGCTTTGTCAGGTTTCAGCAACGTGAAATATTCTGAAGTAACGGGGCCGTACCTTCCAACCATTATCTCAGTTTCCTCATTGCATGGATTCGTTTCAATCTTAATATTTTTCAGCTTCATGTCTATCTTGGCTTCAAACTTCGTTGGGACTCTTGTCAGTACCTTGCCTTGAATTTCCACAGCTTGTTGGAAGTATTCTGTGTTGACACCCATTGTTGCAAATTTCTGTATGTATAAGCTGAAACAGAGTGCAGCAGTCAGGTGTTAAGAAAGGCGCTCTTTTTACCCACGTGGTTGTGCCTTCTCTTAAAAACCTCCTTCACATGTAAAGCCTTAGAAACCTGCCATACCTGGGACTTATATCAGAACGAATCTGCACAGTGGATTCAAGCAACTGTGAAGGTCTGAAATCTCCAGTTAAAGGGGGTGTTATCTTTCCATCAACTGCAAATGCAAGAGCAATATTTAAACATGGTAAAAATGAAAGGAGTTGAACATAAGCAAATGCAGTTTTCAGCAGG
>NW_008237239.1:12265549-12269621 GCF_000691975.1 Corvus brachyrhynchos | reverse complement strand
CAGCAGGAGGTAGTAATTTTGTTAGTACAACAAATATGACTGGAAAACAAGACAGACTTTGGGGTACATGAGACCTTTTATGAGTCTGAAGAATACTGAAAATATATAGGCAGATTGTTCTGTAGGCAAAGGTTCTGTTGCAACATATTGAAAATGGAAATAAAAATATACTTAGAAAAGGAAGAGCTGGCCCAAATTGAAAGTTTTGTAATTAGTGTAACATTAAAATGTTAGAAACATGGGGAATCAGAAGACAGAGTAAATGAAGGGAACCTGGCTAAACAACCTCTGCTCTCCAATCTTTCTTCACATCAAGTGTGAACATCTTTCTTGTACTGTGGACCCAAAACCAGACATTGTACTCCAGATGCAGCTGCAAATGTGCCAAATAGAGAAGGAAATCATTGTCACACTGGTTCTGCTCTTGCTTCTGCAGCCCATAATGCAGTTGGCCTTCATCACCACATGAGCACACTGCTGGTTTATCGTACCAGCTTGTCCTGGCCTTCCTACAAAACTACTCTCTGTCCAGGTGATGCCCAGCCTGTACACTTGCATGGGTTACTCCATCCCACATGAAGGACCTTGCATTGCCTTTGCCAAATTTCACCACACTTCTGTCAGGCCATCCTCTCCAGCATGTCAGGCTGCCTGTCAGTGGCAGCCTGATCCCCCAGTGCAGCAACTGCTCCCACTAACTCAGTGTCAATATTTACACAGATTTGCTGAGGGTGCCTTCTTTTCTAAAACTCAAATTTTTAAAAAAGGCAATGAACAAGTGCCAACGGCAGAGGAACGTTTCTCGAACAAGTCACCAATTATATTTTCAGCTGTTGATTACCCTTGAAGATCAGCAGTCCAGACAACCTTCATGCAGTTTGTAGCCCATCCATCCAGTACATACGTCCCCAACTTGGCTACAAGGTTGTCATTTAAAAAAAAAAATACACAGAAAACACACAGAAGGGGCAGAGCTGCAAAGATATTACTAAAGTAAACTAACAAACCAAAAACCAAGAGCAGCAAAGAGTGGATACATGGGAGAGCACAAGTATTCCTTACGTGGTGTCAGCAGATACAAGGGAAAATTTTGCCTAATTTATATCTGCTGCACAGCACACAGTGTGATCACTGAATTAACTTCTTGATGAGGATTAGCACTTGCATATTTATTCCTTTAAAATAGAACTCCCACCTCTTTTCACAGGCCCTCTTCTCTCCCTGCCTTAACTTTACTAACAGTTCTCTTTTTATTGTCTTCTATTTTCTGCTCTGTTTAAATCAACATTGAATCCTGCTTAGCTTGTGTGCATCTCTCAGGAGTCACCCCCTTCTGCCCATGTTTGCATCAGCTCCTCAGGCAGCTCTTGGGTTTTTTTGGCCTTGAATGTTGTGACCTCTCTCTCTCTGGCTTCCCAAGTTCTCATCTCACCTTTTCTGTCTTCAATCCATTCAAAGACAATGCACAAATCACTGCATCCAGCTTCTCTTCAAACATCTTCACTGCCCCACTCTCCAATACAAAAACTAGTTCTTTTTTTTACTTCCTGGCTTTCCACTTCCTTCTCCAGCCTCCCTCAGCCCCTGTCCCTCTCACCCCCTGCTCAGAGCTTGTACAGCTGATCTCCCACTTCCCAGCTCACCGCTGACTGCAGCCCTGGCCAGAGCAGTGATGTAGGAGCTGTATTCCAGAGGCAGGCCCGTGCAGGTGGGGACGATGTATCGCAGCTCTCCCAGCCACACCGGCTGTGTCCACTGTCCCGCAATGCCACTGCGCAGTTGGCCAGCCAGTCTCTTCAGCACCGTGCTCCTGTCAGCAGGTTCTAGAACAGTCTGCAATAGAACAGAGATCCAGGAGGTTGGGATATGAAAGTGTAACGCTGTCCAATATTGCAAAGAAAAGTAGGGGTTCCTGGTACCTTCACAGCCTGTTGTAGGACTTCCTTATTGATGTTGATGTAGGCCAGCTCTTGGCCAAAGAGTTTAAAGTAGGCTGATATCAGGGGAGTTTCTGTTGGCAGCTCCTTCCATCCCAGCAGCTGAGGAACAGATAAAGAAACAAGCAAAGTTTCTTAGTGCAGCCCTTCACAAATGATAATTCATCCAGGTGACTAAACCCATCACTGGCCAAGTTGCCCTTTTCCTTTCTAAAATTTCCAATTGTAATAGTGTGAATGCACTAATTCAGACTTTCTTCCACCATTGAGATGCCTGCAAATGTTTGGTAATCCAATACAATAACATTCACACACAGGGTCTGGGCTGTTAGTACCACCAAACCCAGTTTGAAAGCACAGCAAAAAAATAATCTTTTCCCCTGAAGACAAAGGCATATTCTTGTAAACTAGGTGAGATAGATGAAGCGAGGGAGTAGTAAGCCTGCCAGGCATGTGACACACCATGCTGCAATGCCTGCTGCTCCCTTCCCCTCCTGTGCTCCTCCTGGAGCTGTCTTTGAGGTGGGGAGGAAGTAAAGCCAGAGCAACAACTGGCAGAAGCTACTGCAGCCATGGCAGATGTCCCCTGCAGTCCCCACTGCATGTCTGTCCTTCACAGAAATACTTGAGCTGACTCCCAGGAGAGGAGTTCACCTCCTGAGACAGGGCTTAACTGGAGTGAGAAGCATCACTAAATGCCCCTTCACATAACACACATGTTGTATTACTGAAAATACCTACAGCTTTTCCAATCTCCTTTATCTTTTTGTATGTGGAATATTCAGCAAACGGGATATTTCGTTTCACGATGACATCTGTGAGGCCTTCCACACGGACACCAGCCTACCAAAACAGCATGAGAAGGAGCAGTCTGCAACATGCTTACAGAGAGGAAACTTTGTGAGCAGTTTTAACTTTAATTTGATTTATTATTGTCTCAGGTAAATATTTACCTCCACCAAATCAGCCACCGACCCTGCAGAATATGCCATCAGCTTGGAAATTATTGCTGATGGGAACATTGTTCCTGGGCTATTCATAACAAAGACATCTCCAGCAGCACCAACTTTATAGTTATCTATGGCAGAAGGAAACAAGAGACATCTTTTTTGTCACCATTATGCTTATCATTCAAGATCATATTTCTGCAGCTTTTTCCACTGCGAGCTGTAAGATCTGTCATTACATAAAATCTAACTGTTTAGGCAGAAATCATTAAATGGCTACTCTAAACATGTGAGTCTCACATTTAATTAAATTTCTCACTGAAACAAAGAATGCCATATTTCTCCAAAGGACTTAATATTTTAAGAGTGGATTTCTGAAGTGAAAGTTTCCTGATCACTGAAGCACTTACCAAAGTAACCACCAATACGTATGACCTTGCTGTAGCGATAGCTCAGCCTGTCCAATTTGGGGGCCAGCAGCTTAAGGGCAATATTGCAAGCTGAAGATCTAAACAAAATGAGAAAGGTAATAGTATTCAGAAATAAGCTGCACCCTGTCAGTAAATAAACTGACTTCAGTTGTCAGCACATGCAGAAGATCATTATTTGCAGAAGAGCACCTGCTTTGTTCTGTCTCTACTCACATGTTGTATGTGTACGGCAATCTGCTCTTGGACAAAGCCTTCATGTGGGAATACACAAAACTGGCCACTTGCAAATTGCTCTCCTTCATGGCCACATTGGCAATGGTTGTTATTAAGGGAAGGGCAGGCCTTGTCTCAAATATAACAGCACAAGACATCATCCGCACTTCGGGGGAAAGCGACTCGTCAGCGAGGATCTGGATGAGATATCCCTGCACCTGCAGAGACAAAACAGTGTCTGGAATTACCAGTAACTGAAACCATTTTGCAAACTGGATCCACACCTAACCCACGGGCAATATGGGAGAGGGGATCATTATCCCTGTGGAAAGGTTTCCTGATCTTTTTTACTGCAGGGTTCCATGTAACTTTATTAATATGGCTGAAGGGGCCACAGTGGAACAGCCCCACGGAGGCACTGAACCCGAAATAAACGTCCATCTATTGATGTATTGAGTCACCCCATGACAATCAAAAAGGCATCAGCGTTGCTTTGTGTGCTACTGACATTCAAGTATCAGTGAATATCTTTGGAAGAAAAAAA
>NW_008237239.1:12241553-12265447 GCF_000691975.1 Corvus brachyrhynchos | reverse complement strand
GGCAGTCTGAGTGAATGGTTTCTCATATAGGTCCTCTGCCTAACCCACCTGAAAGGCAGGAGTCTCGCCTACACTTTCTGTGACAGCAACCTCAGTGTGGGGTCAGTGGTGACTCATCCAACCTCAAGGCAGGGGTCTAAAAGAGGCAGAGTAATGCCGACATTTGGCCTCGGAGTTTAACAGAAAGTGTCTCTCCTCCTGACTATAGAGACAATTTAAATTACATATCTGACTTTTAGGTGTCTAAGTGTCCACTACATATAACTAGCACAGGACTTAGCTGGTTACGACAGATGACAAAAGCAACACAGCTGATATCCTTCTGGAAGCTTCCTACTGACTAATTATTGTTCCAGCTTAGCAGAAACCATCAGCTAAATGTAAAACTGTACAGTATTGTTCTTAAAAATAATCTTTTTTTAAAAAAGTATGCTGAATCTATACACACGACACCATTAAAATCATTCCCTTTATGGCATATATTCTAATTCATTGAGTAGGGAAAACCTACCGCATCCTACTTACTGTTCTGCGGTCCTTCCAAGCGATTTTTCTCAAGGCCATTATGGCATCAATCTGAATGTGGATGGGGATATCAGAAGCACTGGAGGAAAATATGGGAAGGAACTTCAGGATGCGCTTGATGCTGGCTGGCTCTCCCACGTTGCCAATGCACTTCAGAGCTAATTTCATTTTGTCCTCACGGCCTCTGCTGATTGCTTCATCTGCCAGGTCATGGATGGGCTGTAAACAAAGCACAGTTCAATCTTCTCATTGTAGTGTATAGACTGTCCACAGTGTCCCCCTTACCCACTGAAAAGCCTATCACAATATAGCAACTGGTTTTAATAAAGTCACTCAGTGGTGATTTCTCTCAGGATTTTACCGTTGCAATGTGAAAACTATGATTTCAATGATGAAGCAAATAACTACATTGATAAAGTGATTTGATGCCTTTGTTCTGAAGAAAACCTACAAAATGTGTATTTATATTTCCAGTCACCATTTTTATACTGTATCTTAAAAGAATTAAGCTAATATAATGAACTCTATTAAGCTATTAAAAAAAAAAAAACTTGGCAAAAATCCACTCACCTGGAGAGCTTCTTTAGGACAAGCTGAGGTCTGAGAACAGTATCTATTCACCACAGAACTGTATCCCAAGCTGGCAAGTTGTTGAAGCACGGGATTTTTCTGGATTCGAGAACTTGTCACTAAATCCTGTGAAGAAGAAAAAAATTAATTAGTTATTTAATACAGTGCTTCACGAAGCTTTCAGTGCAGGAAAACCATCAGATCTTATTTGAAGGGATCAATTTCAGAATGATTACTGTTCTCATCCAAACAAATGAAAGTAGGTTGTAGACATTATGTTTGGAAGCTTCACTTAGGAGCTTAATTCCCCACTAGTTTATAAATATGTTAGGTTACAGAGCCACATTTTGATTTTCCTCAACTGAACATAACACTGAAAACATTAAGATTATGGATAAACATCAATGGAATATCTCTAGAAAATTGTGCACCCCAATTATATTAATGATACATCATATCCTCTTTTCCCGTTTAAGAAGAATATTGACTAGAGATGGCAAAAATTCTGTTCAGAATAAATGATTCATTATTGTATCAACATATTTGATGTTTGCACTAATACTTTTCCTGCAGCACTTCCCAGTTCATGGACTAGCTTGCAATTGAAAGAGCTGCTCAAGTGACATAACACACCAATCATCATTTGTTTCAGAAGTAAGAGATTAAAGGGGATGAAGTTTTGTCTGTAGAAGGCATGACAGAGCAAACTAAATTAAACTAATTCCCAGCAAACTAAAATGGGAATTAATCACAGAAGCTCCTATAAGAGAAGGGCTTTATATCAATACAGAGAAATGAAGACACAGAACCCTCCTCTAATAAATGTTATGACAAAAGAAATTCATGGGTCAATATTTGCACAAAACTAGTGTACACTAGAGGAGAATGCAGTCTTTAATGTACTTAATCACAGGTCATTGACTATCATTCCTTTCGTAGTGAGACAGGAAAGATTCACATGGCTTTACTCACTGCTGCTATTGGAACAGTGTGTTCATCAGCTTTTGTTAAATGGAGAGCAAAGGGAACACTTAGAAGAGCCTGAAGGTAGCTAAGGTCATCACCGCGGATTCTGCTCTTAATGAATTTGAGTGCTTCTGTGGTGCCTGTCGCAGAAACTCCACTCAGCAGCCATCGCCTGCAAAGAGATTTTCAAAAAATCCTTCATTTTAGCTCCCAGTTGTCACAAAACCAGAAAAGTTTCTTCAGGGTTGATACAATGAAATACCTGTAGCGGGGTTTATCTGAACACTGTCTCCAGATGGACTCCAGGGTGTCAGCGCTTGCTGTGCGGCAGAGCTGGACAAGCTCCAGGAAACGGTATGGAAGATCATCGTGGAAATCTTGTTGGTTATTCAGGACTATGTGTTGCAGTGTTTCAATTATCTGTTACAAAAGACAAGAGAGAGGGCATACATAATTACATTCTTTGGAATTTATGATCACTATTTTTTTTTTAAATTAGAAAAGCAATTTGGAAAAAAATCCTCTACCCGTTGTTCAGGGTTTTTTGTCTTGATGAGCTGCACTGACATCTGTGGCAGTACTGCTGGGAACTGGTAACGAAGGCCTCCATAGTTCTCCATGGAGATGTCAGGGGAGCTCCCCCGTTCACTCCTCACTTCAAGCAAGGTGAGTTGTTGTCTGTCAAGAGACAAATGTCGCAGGAGAAAGGCATTATCTCTCTTCACCCATGCACCTTGTTTGTTGGTTCAGTGATACTGTGAAGGTATCAGTTTTACTCTATGATAATTTTTCTTATCAAAATAAAGCCTTTTGCAAATCAATAAAGCCTTCTGTCTGGAACAAAATGGTATTGGAGTTATCTACAAAGAAATTGTTTCTGAGGAGAAGCAAAATTACTGTCTGCTGAATGAGAGATACTGACTCTGTGTAATGAATGATCTTATTTCTATGTGCACCATCTTCCTCCTGACACTATAAATTAGCCCCTTTTCAGGACAAACAGAGCAGTAATGTTGCATTCTTATGGTATAAGTGAGCAAAAAAGCTTTTCTACTTTTCTTCCATGTAATTGAAATGCCAGTAAGTTTGACCAGGGTACAAAATAAAGAATGCTTTGCTGATCTTTTAGGACTGTGGAAGTCCCAAGTGTGATTACCTCTATCCAACTGCTGTGGAGCTCAATTCTCATGTCACTTCAACTGGGGGTGAAGGGGACTGATAGAACCTATAATTATTCTCACTTTGTGAAGCAAGCCCATGTCCCACCTACTTTGCTTCCGTGACAGCGACACCGGTGGGTTCACTGAATGGTGAGATCTGATACACCTGCTGAGACACCACCTCTGTGATCAGGGTACCACTGTCTGACTGCTTCAGTTTGTAGGAGAAAGCTGCAGTCCCTTTGACAATCCTTTCTTTCTGTAGGAGGAGAGAGACCCAAAGAGTGAATGGGAACAGCATGGCCATGCTTGTAATTAGGAAGATCTTTTCACATCTCACGTACCATCACGTCAACAGGGCAGGGATAGATGTAAGCCATTCCAAGACTCTTCACCACTTTTTCCTGGCAATTGTTTTGGTCTACAGTTTTGGTAACAGAGACTCGGCTGTTCTTCCTGTCTTCCTGGATGACATATCTTGTATGGCAAACACCTCCAATTCCAGCCTGGCAGATGAATACAGATGATGAGACTTCCCAATTACATCAGGATTTCACAGTGTGAGAAGTTTTACTTCATGAAGATTATCAATGAACCTGTTACTATTACATACAATTATTCCTACTGAACTAAAAAATAGGCATGTGAACAATACTCAGTCAGGGGATGGAGTTTAAAATTAAAAAGTAATCAATTAATGAGTATCAACAATTAGCAAATAAAATGTATCAAATAGCTGCATTATGGAAGCCATATAACAAATAAATTCATAGCTAATAATTTTTTTCTCTGAAGAACTGTATGTTAAGACTTAAAGACAGATGTCTAAGAAAGAATTCAGCCCAGATAATTTGTTCAACACACATACACACGTTTTCTTCTATATGAATAAAAATCACCCTTTTCTTACTACAAACATTCAAAAGTAGATGCAAACTCAAAGGAAAAGTAACTAAAGAGAATAAACACAACCTTTCAGCAAAATACTTTTAGAATGTAAAGAAACACACCTCTTGCAACTCATACACATTCTGCGACTTTTTAATGGTTATCTGTATCATGTTCAGTATTCCTCTCACTATGTTAATGCAAATATCAGGGCAGTTTTCTGGGCCATAGATGTTTCCAATCCGTCCACTGTTGTATTCAAACTTGAAGGACCGGGTAAGGCATGAGGAAACCATCTGAGTGATTTTGGAAGATCGAGTGAATGGGTCCCTGGGCCAGATGCCATTGTATTCCTCGAACTGTGGGGAGCGGATCTGGGAGGAAATTAAGAAACTTAAGTGAATAAAATTGCTTTGGTACTAAATATGCAAACAGATTGGAAGAAATTAACAGAAGCAATAGTTAGATACTCTTTCCTTCCAAAGGTTGGCTTAGAAAGTCATACAACAATTTATTGTTTTGTCTCATGGTTACACTATTGTAAAACCAGTGCAAACCCTGTCGGCTCAACAGTACTATTTTATCTTACAGAAGCAGTTAACACATCAAATAAAAGTCTCCCTTTTTGTCAGCCTCAAAATAAATATTCTGCTTTAGACAAAATTTAGCATTTAAAAAGCTTATATAATTCTAAATGTAAAAAACTGCAGTTTTAGAACACTTCATTTTACCTCATTCTTACACAATTTCTTTATTTATTTAAAATTAATTTCTGTATTTGTTTCATATTTGTGAATTGTTTAAATCAACAAAATATTTCAACAGTTAACAATATATTTATAAAGACTGAGACACTATGTAAGTAAGAAGAAATTTCAATAACTGTGGCAAAGTTACTGCCAGCTTAGGTGCCTCAGAGCACAGGCTGGTGCACACCATACAAGAATTTCAGGACAAAGGCTATAGTGTGAAATGCAACCCCTAGCTCCAAATTTTGAAAGATCTACAGTTCAATACAACTGGTAAAAGCTGTCACTGAATTCAGTATTCCAAAAAGAACCTCTGATTTGTAACTGAATTAAAGGCACAAAAATACATTTCTGAAGCATATTTATTTTGAATTAAGTCCTATCACTGCTGGTGTCAGCAGAGTCATGATTTCACACATACAGATGTTTTACTGCATTATTCAAACATTATTACATGCTCCTTTTTGATTATTTTCATTTTTTAATCTTACCTTTATCATGTACCACTTTTTATCTTTAGCTTTTATCACTTTTTAAGTCTATGTTTATCAGTTGCCTTCATGACGAGGATTTTACACACCCAAGTCCTGCCTTCCCACAGAAGTTAGAAATGTGTGCTAAGGCTAGAATCAAATCTTAGAGCAGGCTTAAATGTATCGAGTTAGTTTGCCATTTTCTAACAGAACCCCCAGAAATTGTATTTCCAGTACAAAGTCTTGAGGAACACCTGCTACAAACAACTTCCACATCAAACACAGGTAAGTGACTCATCACCTCTGAAACTGCAGCTTGCAGATCATTCTCTGATATCTACAGTGGTAAGTCTCTGGTTGTGTTTCCTGCAGCTTTCCTACATGCCAGACCAGCTGGATGCAATAACAGATGTGATTTTAGCTTACTGTTGGCACATTTAGGAGACACAGTACCTTGAGGAGGTAGATGTTCTCCGACAGCCCACTGATCTCTAGTTTGCTGCTCAGGCGCACTCCGGCTTTGGCTAAATTCTTTTCCTGAAGCCCATTCAACACCCAGCCTTCATAACTGTACAAGTAGCTCTTTCTGATACTGAATCCAGGGTCTGTGGGAAGTAACAGCCATTTTCACCATACTTGCAAGCACATTCTAATAAATAGAAATAACAGCAAAGTCACTGGAAAAAGATTATGGAAGGAAATTTACTTACCAATGTCAAACTTCTGACTACCTGCAAAAAGAGATGAAAACACAGGTAAGTAGTGTTCATTCTAGATCCAATCACTGCCACTGAACTTAAGGAAAATTTGGGAAAGAAAGGTGAAGGAGGGGTATGTAGCCTTACCTACAAGAGTGAGCACTAGTGCAAGTATGATCCCCCTCATAGTGAAGGCGAATGGGGCTCTGCCAGACATGGTGAGACTTTTATGGAAGAAAGCTCGGGAACACGTGGCTGTGTTCTGCTGAATTCTCAAGTTTTTTATCAGTTTATGTAAACACTTCCCTTTTTGCAATCTTACTTTCTCTTCAGATGGAATAATGGAAATCTAGTCATACCTTGGCATCTACCTGATTATCTTATAAGCCGTTTGCTGAATTATTTAAAAGTTTCCACTTATCCTAGTAAATTTTACTAGATAATTTATAATAATTTTACAATGAACATATTACTTCATTTCCTAGGTTGTGTCACAACTGGCTGCTGATACTTGGTCCTGCTATAGATTAGGTTGATTTTGCCCAGGTTATGCTGACCTGGCACCTGACCCAAACTGTTATCTCGCTGATAGCAGCCCAATTAAGAGTACGTATCACACACTGACAGTGCTCTTCCTCTTCCCTCGGCATTGGTTACAGCTAACCCTGCAGACAGCAGACAAGGACAGATATCCCATTGCTATTATATTCCTATGTGCACCAAAGCACATTCTAAAGAAAACCTATCTATATGGAATATATATATATTTATTCAAATAAATCAGAGGATCAGTGTGTCCTTTCAGCTCTGGTCACAATGACCAGGAATATTTTTTAAATGAACAAAGATTTCATAAGCCATCAGTAAATATTTTATCTTTCAAGGTAAATGACAGCCAAATCTGAACAATTAAAAACCACAGACACTCCTCCCAGCAAAGCAGAGGGAATGGGAGTGCAGGTCAGCTAGAACTTTTGCATTTCCTAAGGAGTCAATCACAAAATGCAGCTGAATTACCTGAGCAGATGCAGGCTTGCAGCCAGCTTCACCATCGATTTACAGTGAGAGCCCAGGAACACATTCACACAAGTGTTCTCTTCTGAAAACCTCGGGGCCATAGAGGCAAGTGGAGACACACAAAACATGCTTGGCCTGTTTGAGCATGTAAGAGATTGGGGGATTGACCAGACTCATTCCTCCCAAACAAGTGACACAGCCTTCCAAAGAGAGCTGGGTGGCATCTGGATCAACAATAAAAGGCAAGAAAAATGCACAGGGGCTTCCAAGTTGGAGGATGTTTCTGGAGGAGCAACTTCAGGCAACACAAAAAACTGTAGGCTTCAAACCACACAAAAACCATGAATCTCATTCAAATTCAGCATCTATGACATACTGGTTAATCAGACACTTTATTTCTACTCCCACAACTCCCATAGTTACATGATTAACCACAGGAACGTGCTTTGTGGCAAATGCTATTTTAACACCCACAAATGAACATTTATTTCCTGTTTCAGCAGTTTCTACAGTTGTCCTTTAGCAACTGCTCTTCCTGGGTTGTCAGTCCCATAGGTTTTGACTTTGTCAAACAGATTCCATGTGGACTGTAAATCTACCTTAGGTTGTGCAAACTATTTTGGGAACTACTACCCAGCTCCCTGCAGAAGACATTTGAGGGGGAGGGGTGGACACTTGCTAGAAATGTCTCCTTTTTCATGATACCTATCTATAGTGTTCAAGGGAACAAGCATGTTTTGTGACTCAAGGGACAAGCTCTTTTATAAAGTAGTAATTTTTTTATTGTTAAATATTTAAAACAAACTTACCTGTTGTGCATTCCAGTTAGGTATACATCTTGTACAACTCAAAACTTGAATAAAGAACCATGAACAATGTCAGTGTGAAAACTACAACAAAATATATACCATGGGAGTTCAGGTTTTTACTACAGTGAAACACTGTAGGGCATAGTGAACATTAGATACCAGATGTATTGTCTGAAAAAAAAAAAATCATCAGATAATCTGAACACTTCTTTTGAGGTCAACATTTCATATCTTCTCATCAAATTCTCTTGCAAATCAGAAAAAATCTAAAACCAAGATGTCTTACAAGGCTTCACAGACAAAAGCTTTGTGATAACTGCAAGTAAAAAAAAGCTGCACAAGTAAAAACTGAGCTAATTCAACATGCACAGCATTGCCATTATACTGCATATCCTTCCCTTTTCCTTTCGAGAATAACCTGTTTTTATTGATATTATCTAGATGTATCAGTTACCTTGACCTGGTTGAAATGTACCCAGACACAGAATAAGCACAGGAAGAAAAAAAATCTACAATATGGTCTGATTTTTCTTTTGTCCTGCTGCAACTGAAATAGAACATGCCTGCAGTATCTGGTTGGAAGCACTTCTTCAAACTAAGAAAAAAGCTGTTTTGTAGGGAGAAGGTTCTCTCAAAGAAAATTTCCATTTAGTAAGTTTTTTGCTATACAGTCTGTATTGCAGGAGCTATATTGTATAGGCATCAACCACTGGAGATGAAAGGAAAAAACCAAATAGTTCCAATATAATCCTGGAAAGCAAGTACTCATACCTAATCAGACTGATTTTTATGGTAAAAGCACTGTTATCACAGACTGAAAAAGAAGCAATGAATATTGTATTTAAAGATTTTTGTGAAACACCACTGTTTTAGAGAACCACACATCTTTTCAATACCATGCATGGGTAGCTAACAATAGCTGTACTGTAATCACTTGCTGCCAGTCTACTTCGTGTTCGTTGAGAAGAGCACTCACTATACTATTTCAAATATACACCTATGTGAAGTGACACACCTGTATCACACTCCTGCAAGAAATCTCCCCCTTTGCTCTTCAGCAGACTCTTGAGTAAGAAAGATCCTGCAGTTGTTTCCAACAGCTCTAAGTACCACCATGTCACCCTCTGCAGAATTCATACCATTATTAGCTGTAGCTTCAGATTCAAAATCTTCCCAGGCACTGTGTATAGAGAAAGCCAAAAACTCTAGGTACATTTTACTTTTTTACAGGGATAGGACTGAATCTGTACTCCAGACTTCCAGACCAGGTCTGACCCCAGCTCAGGACTCAACTGCATACACCATTCTAGCACAGTGAGTTCTTCCACGGAGGCATTCAAACACATTTCCATTTCTCTAGGATGGGTTACAGAATTCTAAAGCAAAAAATTAGTACAAAATGTTTATGAATTTCTAATCACTCAATAAACAAGAGTTTAAACAGGTAAATTATTTTATTCTTCAAGGCATTATTATCCTAAAAGCAGCTTTCATGAAGAACACTAGGCTGAAGGAGGAGGGCCCAAGTAAAGCAAACGCGTGTAACAGTCCCAGTGGGGCACCCACGAGCACACATTGGAGCAGCAGCAGCCCCTGGTGGCATCCAGATGCTGCCTCAGCCATGGAGGGCTGCAGTCACTACTGGCTTGAAGATAGTCCTATGTGCAGAGTTCTAGTCTCCCACTTAATATACTAAATTTTCACTTTACTTAAGTTTTTTGAATGTGTATTTATTCCTCCACAACTAAAATTCAGGCAAGAGCTGCCCAAGAGCAGCTCTTAGGAAAGGTGAAACCCAACAGGAACTGTACGCTGCTAAAAAGCTGCGGCAAATGATGTGACTATGAACACCCCTTTATTGGGGAAGAACAGGAGAAACAGAAATGTCTTTCCAACCTGACTATCCATGCAGCAAAAAGACAACCAAGACACTAGTACTATTATCATTATATCCACTTCTGCTCCCTTTAGGGTACTATGTGAAAACCACACAAGTATCCTCTGCAGTTTACATTGGCTACTACTTCATCTTAAGCTCTAACTCACTGTACTGAACGCAGCAGCAGAAACTGCAGCTTTCTGCCTTAGCTTCTTGGAGAACCGCAGGTTTTTCTCTTCCCTATATTATCCTACCACTATTTTTCCAGGTAGTCCAATCACTACACTCCATCCAATTCGGAAGAAAATGGGCAGAGCAGCAATGGATTTTCAGTGAAGTATTCTAAACTTGAGTTAATTTCCCACCTATGACCCCAAGAAAGGCAGTTTATGCTTAGACTCTTCCAAAAGGTCAATTACACAAGGATCAGAGCTACACAAGTGATCACATATGCAGAGGTAAATATAATCACATGTGCACAAAAACCCAACAGAGAAGATGGATTTGTATGGGGCAAGGAAAATTCCATGCACTGAGTAAGGTAAAGGGGACATTGAAACATCTTACCTCTAACCTGGCTATTTTTATTACATTACAAACGAAAGAGACAGCCCCAAGGCTACACAAAAAATAAAATTCTGGAGTCAATTAAAACAAAAAAACCTAACAAAATACAAAACCAGCACCAGAGTTGTAGACATTGTATACAGCCCTATAACCATAGTTGCTTAATAGTTTACTGCATACAAATCATTCAACCAGAGGTTTTTAGAATAGAATTACACGTTTATTGTTCACATTTGAAATACTTTGGTTCCTGGCTGAACCATTGAAAGTCCTAATGGATCTGTAAACTGAATATCACTATAAAACAATTTAAAATGGCATGTAAAATAATATTTATGTATGCACGTGTTTCATTTCATGGTTTCTCAGCATAACCAGTTGTTCTATTTACAAATATATAAAGATTTTGCACTTTAAATCATTGAGATATCAAAGAGGTATTTTCAAATCACACAATAAATATAGAACCTGTTTTGTTAAAAATCTACAGTATACTGTACATTCAAGTCGAGGCAAAAGAGGATTTAATGCCAGTTACACTTGAGACATAAATGAATGTTTCCAATAATTAAACAATTTCTAAAAGTGCTATCTCTGCCTGTGATGAAAGGTCACATTAAGATCCAGTATTTCATTACAGTCAAAGTTTCAGACCATTGCTTTATTCCAGAATTAGAGCTTCTGTTACTAGAAAAATATCAAAGCTTTTATATATTTTTAATTTTTTTCCCAAGAGTTGCAAGAAAGAGGCAAAAAATGGTCTAAAAAATAAAAGCCATGTGCACACACATAGAAACACACCACAATTCAGATCACCACATAATCCTCTAGAAGAATGATCAAACTCACAGCATTCTGTTTCATTTAGAATGATATGTTTATGAACAAGTCTTTAACAAAAAACCCAGCAGGCCACCCTAGGAAGTCTAAGGCAGCTGTTCCATGTGCAAGTTTCTACATAGCAGAGTGCCAACTCCAGAGTCTTCCCATGACTTTGTGCATTCTTCAGTTTCTTCTTTGTCATCACTTTCCACCCACAGATTTGGCATGTTATCTGCAGCAGGTTTTTCTGATGCAACACTGGAAGCAGAAAAAAGAAGTTACAATGCCAATAAATAATGCTTTGAAAGGAAACAGGGTACTCTTTTTATGATATGATTAATATCCTTTGTTATATACCAACTGTAAACTTTAGATTACGCTCTGCTCTACGTAGAATTCAGCACTCTAGAAACCATCTACAACATTGTTTCACAAACCTGTTTTGTGCAATATACTGAAATGTCTGGCAAGGTTCTGCTGAAACAGGAGCACTCAACACAGAGGGAGGTTTTCTTTGCCGAGATGCAGACTTCACTAAACGAGTGTCTGGCTCAGAACCTAAGAGAGACACATCAACAGTTAAACTGCAGTCCACTGGAAACAAGCAAGTCCTTCAAATGTTTGTGTCTTCTGCTTTTAAAAAAAAAAAAATACACAAATACCTTAAGGCAGAGTTATAATAACAAATCTTATTGTTACAGACCTGGGATAAAATTTTAGAAGTCTATGTAATGCCATTGCATGAAGTTATGTTAAAATTAGGACTCTAAATTTGAAAATGCAGCATTTGCATAGACAGCCACCACTGCAAGTAATCATATGAAGTCACTCAAATGTAGCTTCTCACTTTACAATTGATAAAGCTTTTTTATTCCTTAAGTAAAGACTTCTCCAGCATGCACAGACAGTAACTAACACCAACATGAAAACCTCCAAACTTGTCAGAATATAGAAAACAAAATCAAAATGAAGTTAAATGTCTTATCGTTTACATGAACTTAACCATCACTCAAGTCAATGGAAAGACATGGCAAACTTAGCAGGGCCAGAACAAGCCCTTCTCACATTTAGATTTCAAAGCTTTCATATGAAGTGGAATACCAGAATGATTACATGTTCTACAGTATTTATGAAAGCACCTGAAAGTTACCTGCTGTGCTGTCAGGTATTTGATATTCACCAGATTGTTTCACAAATATAAATTCACCACATAATTAATTATCAGGAAGAGAGTTACAATTCCCTTTTAAAAAGGAAATTCTGAACCATCCGTTGCCCTGACATGTCGGGGCATACAGATACATGGTAAAGTTTTCCGTGAGATGCTTTGGTTTTGTTCATAGTTGCAACTTCTAGCTGAAAGGAAGAAAAAGAAATTGTGCAAGAACATTAGTTTGAACCAAATACTCACTTCTTAAGAAGGCACTTGGAGTTGTCGCATTTGGATTGTTGCAATCAGCAGTCATAGTTAAGAACTGGTGTTTCAGCCATGCTCCTCTATCTTCTTCAAATGCCTTTCTCTAAGAAAAGAAATGACAGTTTACACTTGTGACCACAGGAACAAGCCTAGCCCACATTAAACTGATGCTGTTGTGTTTCAGAAAGCCAAAGCTGTAACAGGTCCATGTCACTAAGGAGAGCCAGCAGCTTAACACAGAAAAGACTGTCTGTAAGCCAGCTTTTGAGCCCAACAAGGATTGGCTGAGGAGACACTTACAAGCCAAGTCCCATGGTTTGTGCCACAGAGGCCTAAGTAATCCTTTCACTTTACTGCTCTACACTCCAGCGACACCACCTCCTATGCTCCCCTTCCCCCCTCAGTGCAGCACTACCTGCTGGAGGCAGCCCTCATCCAAGGCAGCTGCCAGGAATGATTACTGCTTAAACCTTCTAAATAGGAAAAATTACATTGAAAATAGCACTGATTGCTTCTGATTAAAACTGGGGGAAAAAAAAAAAAAAAAAAAAAAAAAGCTTGTTTCACTTTCCAGCCCCTGTGAGGACAGGAAAGGAAAATAATGCCAAGTAGACAGCTTCCAAGAGATCCAACGGCTCTGGAATCCAGCAACAAGCTGCTTCATCTCCAAACACCATCAGTGAAACAGGATGCTCCTATTCTATGTCAGTAGAAAAACAGAGGAAGCCGAACTCCAACGCAAACTTTCACAAACACCTACAAAGCTTACAGCATTGCTTCTCATTTCATACTTCAGCCTTTTGACAAGCTGAAGCATGAGCAGTTACGCTTATGCTGCAATGTGGTCCTAAACATTTCCAGACAAACAATTATTGTTTATTATCACTCATGACTTTTAAAGCAGAATTCAATGTGCAACATGAAATCAACTAACTCATTAAAATGCAAATAAAATTAAGTAAATCAGGGTCAGTATTTGTTACCATGTGAACTACTACTATCCCAGTATCCTAAGTAAAACCTAGAGTATTTTATATTCTGGGTCAGACAGGTTGTCCAGCTAGCTCCGTATCCTGTCTCCACCAGTGGCTGCAAGAGATGCTATTTATGAACAAGGCCTCTTTCTGCAGTGCATTCCCTCACAAGTTCCCAGTCCCAAAAACCATTTGATTACAGATGCTGAAAGACACCCTTTGTGCCCCACTTTTATTATCTGTGACTGTGTTGCCCATAAGCTCAGGCAACTGCTTTTTGAACTTGATGGTATTCATTGCCTTTACACTCTCCTTTGAAAAAAATCCAGAAGTCAACTACCTAACTGAAAAAAAGGGTACCTTTTTGCATATGTTTATGACCTAATTTCAAAATTAAGAGTTCCCTCTAAACCTTGAGGGATTTGGTGAACAACAGTAGTGCTTTTGTCTGCTCAAACTGAATCCACAGCTTTATAAATTTTAATCACATCCCACTCCAACTTTCTGCTCTGCACATCAAAGCAAGCAGTTCTGTAAGAAATAAAGTCCATTTCTTTTTTCCTTCAATGGCTTTTTTCCTGTCATATCTGTACCATCCTGGTTTCACAGTCATATCATCATGACCTTTCCCTGCCAAACTTGTAAGCCCCTTCACATTTTTGACCCTAACTATGGGCTAGACCAAAGCACATTTGCTAGAGCTCATTTACAGACACATCTATCCTGACTGCCAGTATCTGTGCTTACTGGCCAGCTTAACTACAAAAACAGAACAGATAATGACCCTACTAAGGAAAACATAGCAATTACTTGGTGTTTTTGCAGAAGTCACTGGTTTTCAAAAAAGTTTAGAAAACAAATGCCTTTTGAAATTCAACCAAATTTGTCTGAAATTTGCATAGGCCTTACTTTTGTAGGAAATGAAACTCAAGCAGTATCTAAGGGATTTATTTAATAAATTACTGATTTTGGAAGTACTTAAGATATTTCAAAACCTGAAACAAAGATGGTTCAGCTCCAGCTGCAGAAACTGTATTTTCCAACACACACAAAAACCTTAGCTTTTTGAATTGCCAAGAGAATGATCTTCCAGAACGACCAAAGATATGTTTTATCCAGTATGGCAATGACCCTTCTCTACAGTCATCAGAAACAGATATTGTTGCATGGCTGCACTTCAGCATGTATAAAAAAACTTGTAATTCATCTTCCATAGGAGCTCCCTTTTCTAATACCTCAAGTCCTAATCTAATGGCAGCTTCTGTAAAACTTTTTCGTTCCTTCTCAAAATTCTTTTTTTGTTCTCGAAATAATCTCCATTCTTCCTGAAGACGCTCTCTTTCTTCCAACAAATAGCAGTCTTGTAGTAACAGAGTGGTGTCATCATCACATGTAAGCTGTTGCTGTAGACATAAAGCAACAAAGGACAAATGTTAATTGGGGAGTGACTGAAGAGGTACACTATCTCCACAGGTTCAGATTTATCAGAAAAATGGTTGAAGTTTAATATGGAAACAATGCAGTAAATATCAAGTTGGTGGAGAGTGGGGGCAAATTTCAGATAGCAGTTAAAATGTGCCTGTTCAGGCTGCCTCACCTTTGTTTAGCCCCCAAAATTATTCCTACCAGGATTAAAAATTCACAAAATTATCAACCAAGCCACTAGCACACCTATACTCATATAACCCACTAAGTAATTTTAATTTAAAAGCATTATCAAGAAATGGAGAAAGGCTCAGAGGCAACAAAAGTGTCACATTAAGTAAAACACACTTGGATTCAATGAGAAAAATAAGAAAAAATAAAGCCTACTACCTGTAAGAGCTGTTGCTGAGTTTTGATCATTTCTTTACAGTGCTGAATCTCTAACTCTAGCTTTTCAGTTTCTAGCTCATGGTCTTCTCTTGAAATGACATCTTTTTCATTCAAAGCTCCTGAATGACCACGCGACACTAAAGGGGAAAGAAGCATATTAAAAACAAATTTTAAAAAGCCCCAACACCTCATATCAGAGACTCCCAGGAAGAGCAAAAGTTTTAGACTATTTTCTTCATCCTGAAAGACAGACACACAGTGTACTCCACAGCATTTCTATCAGAGACAAGAGATCCAAAATTGGTGCTACACATGTAATTATCCATCAAATCCAGTTCAAAAAAACCACCAGCAATGAAAACATGAATGTTTCATGTCCCCCAAGGTAAATCAACCATCTACATTGCAATAAGTGTTACACAAAATCCTCGCTTGTTGCAGCAGTCATTTAAAAGAAAACTCAAGACAACTTAAGACTTTTTTCACTGACATGCTGTTAGCCCATTCTCCTGAGACCATTTTTGAAAGGCTTATGTGTTCATAAAAATATGACAGTAACTATATTTATCACAGATATAAAAAGAAAGCCTTTTCCTTCAAGTCCTGTGAAGGAGAAACAGAGCTAACAAACATTAGATGCATGTTTTCATTCCAGTAAGGGAATGAATTACAGGCATGGTTGTATTTTGTAAAATTACATACTGGTTTATTTAATTTAATGCATAGCTAAATCACAATGATTGTAATAAGCCAAGTTTTGATCCCCTGATGCCAGTATTTGAACACAAAACAGAATCCTAAAGGGCTATACTATGGTCATCCTTATAAATGGTAAAAGCCTAGAAGATGACTCCAAAAGAGCAAATAATTGTAACATTTTTCCCAATGCTTATTTTTCAGTTAGTTACACCAAATAAAGTATTACAAGCATTCCTGAAATCCTTTCTAGTGTGTAAAGATACTCTCAAAGGCCATCTGCTCCTTTATTTGCAATTGCACGCCTGACCTTCTCAATCTTATTCTTGACAGCAAACATCCCTGTGGTAATGGCTGCATTTACTTGCATGGGAAAATAATACTAGGAAAGAATTTTATATATTTTTAGCTGTCTTAATGCTGTTTAACAGCTGGAAATGAGGAGAGTCCAGCACCATACCATCAGTCAGTTTGTTTTAGAATGCCACAAGAGGTCTCAGAAGATGCGGCAAGACAAGACTCCTGAGAGGGAATTACGTATTTTGCATCCAATTATTTCAAAGCTCCACATCTGCATTACTTTTTAAAAAACATATTTTATATGAGCACATAATGCAGTTAAACATCAACCTTGGTTATCCAGCTTTTCAACGTGATTTTTCAACATTCGCCACTGTTTTCTAATGCTGTTGGTAAGCTGTTCTCGCACAGTTTCACAAGATAATTCCCACATATTCTCTTTATTTAACTCTCCAATATCTTCTTCCTGGTCTGACAGCACCTGTAGAAACAGAAATAAGAAGCTGCAAACCACTTCACCCTTCCAAATATGTGCATAGATTAAATTTACTGAAGAGAAGGAAAACCCTTACAATAAAGGAAACATTTTTCCATCCAGGCCAGAACCCCACCACAGACAGTGGGTCAGCTAGCAAGACTCACTCACTCTCACATCTTCAAGCTAGACAGGTTCAGACTGTTGAGTTCTGGTGTCAGACTTCAGCAGCAGCTGCCTCAGTACAGGGGCAAGTAATCCAGTCAAGTTAAAAAGTTTATTCACACCGTACAAAGAAGTGGACAGAGAGAATCTAGTGCTTTTCTACACAGCCATGGCAGTAAACTGTTCCAGAAATATATCCTGTGTAAAGAAATACTTAAAATCTGGAAACAAACAAACAAAAACCCCCAGGCAGGCAAAATCCAATATGCACTGCAATATAGAATTACATACCAGTAGCTACTACATCTAAAACTCATTCAAAGAATATTTTCAAGCTTTTCATTGACTGACTAGAAAGAATACACTGTGTGTTGTTCACAGAGAACAGACATTTATCAAGGATGAATTTTAAGCAAAGCACATGATGTGCAATCCACTGCAAGTCTCATAAGAGGTTTACTTTTTTTTTTAATAACTATCAAATTACTCCAGCACTATACCAAACTACCATGGAGATTTAATTTTAACTGAAGAATACTTACCAGCCCATCTTCAGACTTTTCTTTAGGCTTTTGTTTCTGTGGTGGAAGAAGTGAAATAATATCTTTCTTCATTTGCTGAAGAACTTTCTTTAGCTCAGCATTTTCCAGTAAAAGCTGTTTTTGGCGTTGTTCATAATCACTTAACAGAACTTTGTACATTTCTTCTTCGTTTCTGGAAGAAATAATCTTACAGTAACAACATAACAGCCCTAATACATGCTTCAAGTAAGATTGTTCTAAGACAACTACCTGGCTTCTGTCTTATCAGTCCTCCATGCACCTCTCTTCCCATCAGCTCTACCAACACAATTTAGAATTTCCATAGCTACAAATGAAAAGGATATTTCAAAGTGTGAAACAATATGCAAATATATAAAGATTTAGATGACATCGCATTTATATGTAGTTGTTATAAAGAGATCACATTACTCAAATAGCTCCCTCAGTCTTCAGACCCATATGAAACCACATTGCCCTGCTTAAAGCAAAAATAACATAACCAAAGAAAAAGAGATAAGTTTTTGCATTTGGAAATTCAGGAGGATGTATTTTCATCCTGTCTTATCTTTTATATGCATTTCTTAATGACACCTTCATCCCTATTTCAACCTTTATATCAATGTATCAACTCTATGCTCATTCTGGCAATAGCACTTGTTTTATCTCCTGTTTAGGGTAAGGAACTTATTAATGTTTCATGAGATATTCCTCAAAACAAAGAAATTTCTCTGTTCACATTTGAATAAAAATAAAATCAAAAACCCCCAACCACACCACCAACAAAAACCCAAACCCAATATATGACTACAGATTAGTGACCCATGCTAGTAACTAGTTTTAAAACACTGCTATTTTCACCTCACTGATATTTGAACTAGTACTAGTAGCCACCTGAAGTGAAGAATGCTTAAGTTTTGCTGACCTCAGGGTGAAGTTTCTAGAGCTTACTGAACTGATTCCAAGAGTTTCTGCAGCCAAAATAAGCGTTCCTCCTACTTTGTTCTAACCTGGTTTGGCTTCCCCATGAGGACTTTCAGAAAACTAAATCAGCAGAGAACCATCTTGGAAACAACATGAATAGTTTTCTTCTGGTTTATTGAACTAAATCAGCTTACTAAAACATGCCCTACAGCTGGCAAACAGCTGAGTTTGGGGGTGGCAGGTGGACAAGAGCAGGACTTCCCTTCCACTGGAGATACGTTATATAAATAGTTTAAGGCAAGATATATGAACCAAAAGGTACATTTTTTTAATACCTAACTACAATACCCATTTTCAGCCATTTTTGACAGAAAACTGTATTATTTATGGTAAATAGCACTGATGAACATCTTGAACACAATTTTTGGGCAGTACGACATACAAAGACTCAGATTTCTCCTCATGTCACATAGTACTGGATGGTTCATCTGCCTTGTGTTATTTCCTCTCTAAAACTTCTCATTACTTGTGCTAACCACAAGCAGAGTGTAGTATCTCCAGTGTAAAAAGCTCATGCAGTGTGCCTTCCTGATGGCAACTGCTTGGAACAATACAGTGTTTATGACATTATCCAAAATCTTGTGATAGCAACAGTAGCAAGAAAATAGAGCAGAGATGGCTCTAGCATAGGAATTTATCCCAAATGAGTTTTCCTTAGTAAGGGACAAAAACCAAACAGAACACGCCCACCTCATTTCATAAAGATCAGCATTTGGTTTGTGCTTGTAAGTGATCTCATGCAACACAATATTGAAAAGACTTACACAGTTAACATGAAATATTACATCTTTTCTTTAACATTCTAACATACACATAAAAAACTGCAGGAGGGATGCATTGCCTTTAATGATAAAAATACTTAAAATTGGCTCTGGTTAACATACAGAATATGCTAATTTTGCTGTGGTAAAAGTCAAAGAGCTACTTACCTATCTTTTTGTCTTTTTTATTCATGACTAACTGATGTAAGCGTTCCTTTAACTTGTTGTATTCTCTCTCTTTCCTCTTCATATCATGATTGTACTGTGTAGCTCTACTTGAAATTATGTTCTGTAACTTCTGAACCTAAAAGCAATGCCACAAAAAAACTGTTTCTTCAACTAAAGTATAACCACAAATTTCTTCAGAAAACCAAAATACATGAGGCAAAACAACACTTCCATTAAACTGTACTTCTGCTCTCCCAACCAATGGATTCTGATCTCAAACTTATCTCAGGAAAAGTAGTTTCTTTTCAGGAGAAACTCACATCATAAACAGCAGATTATAATACTATAATTCCTCTGAAGTACAACTGAACTCATGTTCTGAGAAGTCACATAACCTTTACAGCCTTTATTGAACAGAGATGGGATGTATCTTTACTTTCAGTAATTCATGTTCAGGATCTAGGTTTACTCCAATTCTGTGGCATGCTTGTTAGTCTCACACTAGAAAAAATGAACTCCTCCTCCTTGGGGCAGCACCACATTGAAAAATACTATTCCATTTGGTCTAAAAGAACATTAAAACATCATAAAGCAAATTTTTGACATGTACTATCAATTCCTAGGTTGTCTTGTTCGGGTTTTTTTTTAGTTTTCTGATTTAACCTTACAAACATGCAGCACATTCAATATCTTAAGTTGGAACTTTAGGAAGTCCACTATATACAGTTAGTGCTGTGATTCCCAACTGTATGAATATGTTTATGAACACAGAACATTCACAGAAACTTAGGAGCCACATTCACAAAAACATAGGAACCATGTGAAGTACAATGCTAGGGAAGGAGCATACAGGAAACAAATCCCAAACTAAGAAGTCAAAACGAAATCCCAAACATGAATGTCAAAGTGTTTTCTGATCTTGATTGTTTCAACATATTTAAGCTTAATGAGATTGTGGTTTTGAGCTGGGTTTCCCCCCACCTCCCTTCTCTTCAGTCTTTTGCTCCCCTCTATAATAAAAAAACCCAAACCCCAAAAGCCTCTATACATAAATGTTTGAATAAGTGACTGCATCCTGTTGCCCCTCCTACTTTTTGGTATTTCTGAACATTCTAAGATAAAGATGTACAGAAAATCTCAGAATTTTCACATCTGCATTTCTGCAGTACTCTCTACTACTGTTGTAACTTGGATGGACCTATCCCTTACAGGACCTATTTATCCATATGCAACATGCCAGTCACCTTGAAAGACAACATTTACCAACAAAAAATACACATTCAAAGTGAGCAATTAGAAGACGCCGTGCAAAAAAAAAGAAAAAAATCTTCAATATCTATGTAATGATTTGTGTTAATGTACAAAACAACTCACTTCATCCTTTTCATTTTTAAGTAACTGGTGCAAATTTCTGTTCTTGCTTTGCAGTTGTCTGTCTCTTTCCTGAAGCCCAACTATTTCCCTTTTAGATAATTCCAACTGTTCCTAGAAAAAGTGTTGATAGTTCAGCATCAATAAGAATTAATAGCATAAGGTTTTAAACAAACCCAACCAACCAAAACAAACAAGCCATGTTAACCAAACTGCAAAACCACTTCACCTGAGATATGGCTTGGTGTTTAACAGGTATTGTCTTTTTCAGTTAGGACTTTTCCATTAAGTCAGGATTCTGTAAGCATATCTGTACTGTGAGAGTGAGGTGGATACTAAGCAACCTGCATGAATTTGGAACTACAGTTTTACTGGAACATTTCTGTTGAATCATCAAGGGTACAATTGACACAAATATACAGACTGTGACCATAGCAATGCAAATGGAACATTTCACATATACAGAGAAGGCTAGACAGATGATCTCATTATAACAGACAATGCAAAACTAGCATTTTAGAAAGTTTTGTCTGCAAATGAGACTCAGACCTGAAATTGGCAGCTTAAATGACAGCCAAATACTATATATAAGCTTTTCCTTCATATGTGTAGTGAAGTACGAATGTGTAGATACATTTAAGCAACAAGAACTTCTAAACAAACCACAGTGAAATACAGGTAACACAGTAGTGGAAGACAAGAGAATTGCTGTATGGTATCTGAAAGAATCTACAGGAGAAACCTCACAGGCTCACAACCAAATTAAATACCCTAGGATTCATGTAGTACAAACAAGTTTTCCCTCTCTCCCCATAAAGCTATTCATCTAGGGAAAGCAACTGGAGTGCTCTAGAACCTAACATTTTATAGTGTTTGTATAAAAATCAGTGCAGTTACAGATTACTTTTTAGGTCATCAAAAATCCTTCTACATGAATGACCAATCTCAGCAGAAGGACTACTATGATTTTGAAAATCTACAGTAATATTTCTCAATGAGATAGTGGTGACAAGCCCAAGTGAAAAGCAAGCCTAAAAAAGCACTGAAATTTTCTTCTTTTATATTTTATTTTCTTGACAGAATTTAGAGAAAGTCATGTCTTTTCTAATATGACTGCACATACAAGTGCACCCATGAACTTCCAATATATCATCTACTCCACACTGACTGCCCTTGAACATGCATTTATCTTGTGATAAAATTAAGCTTAGTAACTTCTGGTTTGACAACAGCTTCTGAACAATTCTTACAAAGAGACTTTGTAGTTGGACGTTCAAGGAATCCAACAACAAAACAAAACACATGGAAAAAGACTGATAAAAACCCTGTAATGCACTAGAAGAGTTATCTGTGCTTTTACTTGTTACAATTACATTGGGAATTTATCTTTCAGAGCTGGGCATATCCTTTTAAGCAATACTAAAAGATAAGAACCAAAATATTTAACATTTTCACCCAAAGTGTACAGTAACACTCTCAATTAAAACTCTCTTCCCCCTTCCTTGAAAAAGGAGGCTAAAACTGTAAGTGATTAGAAGTTCTCTTACTAACTCAAACTTCATTAACTTTAAGGCATTTTCACTTGGAGAAAAATACTTCAAAAAACCCCAAAACAGAACTGCAAATTTGTACTGGAGAGAAAAAAAAACCAAACAGAAAAGGACTTGCTATTAATGTAGACAGCTATGTAATACTAGTGGAATGATTTTGTTTTCTACCTTTAACTTAGCATAGCAGTTCTGTAAGTGATCCATATCACTTCCCAGTTTCATATGCTGCATTTCTACTTCTTCCTGAGCTCGAAGGTTCTTGTGCTGCAGTACAAGCAATTCATTCATACAATTTATGATAGATACTAAATTTAATTCTTTTCCTTTGGACTCCGCATAAATAGAAGGAAAGCCCAATGTTGTTAATTCCTGGTAAAAGACAAGGGGGAAGGGGGGGAAAATGAGATCAATAACTGGATCTATCTCCCACAATTCTCCAAAAGACAGTATCAGGTGAAATCCTGTATGAAGGGGAAAAACCTGAATCCTACTTCCCACCAACATCAGCTTCTGAGCACTGAGGAAGAAGTCTTCTTAATCCAGTCAATCCTTTTTTTTACCACAATTGATTGTCACCTGCACACAACCTCCAATAAACAAGAAGATCTGGCTTACCCTATCAATATAGGATATACTCTGTTCAAGATTCTCTTCTGTGCAGAAGGCACTCAAAAAGCTGTGCATGTTTTTGGACGAAGGCAGTGACAAGCGTAGCACTTGTGAGTTCATGCTTGTAGGAGATATCTTTTTTTCTGAGGTATATGAAAGTATATTTTTGCTATCTAGAAGTTAAACATTAAGAAAGAAATCAGGGCTATTATTTTAACACATCACAAAATCAAATCCTTATGTATTCAAGTTATTATTTACAGAAATTTAGATTCTAGAGCTCAGAATTTCATCTAGAATGACATTAAACAATTCACAATATATAAAAAAGATAAACTTCCACTGAAGATTTAGACTCAGTAACATTTAAAGTATCGTATCTTTCAAATTTTACTCATCCATCAAGAAAAAACTGACCACACTTCCTTTTTATTGACTTACTACAACACAGGTGCAAGAGATGCGCATTCAGTAAAACCTTATAGAATGTATGGTATCATTAGTCTCATTAAGGATATGCTGTAATTTACTCTTCCACCAGGCAGAAATGGGCAAGAAAATATTTACTCCTTTAACAAATTGTAACCAATTTATGAGGCAAAAGAATATAGAACAAGTAAAGAAATCTTTGAAAACACAAGGTACATTGATAGGTGTGATTATAAAAAAAACAAATTACGATTGAAAGTTCTTAAAACCTTTCCATATATGTATGAGTATTTTACATTAGCATTTCTGTAAGGACTTAATTAAAGACAAAGCACTGTTTGTACTATGTATTATTTACCATGCTGTTTACCTACTCAAATAGGTAATGCACAAAACTCCAGTCTCCTTCTTTAGCTGCTATAACATCACTAGTAAAAATCAGTAAATCGACTAAATTCAAAACAATACCAGTTTACCTGATGACAGCACCGGCACAGTAATAGTCTTCCAATCTCCCA
>NW_008237239.1:12233741-12241498 GCF_000691975.1 Corvus brachyrhynchos | reverse complement strand
GTTCAGCAGTGAAGTATTTAGTGCAATTGCTGGCAACGTGTGTTACGTAGGCATCTCCTAAAATAGTAAGAGCGTTTTAGATTAACAAAAGCAGCTAATACAGCTAGACAGTTAAAGCAGGCACAGGAGAGTGACTGTTGAACTTGAACCACGTGGAATTTTTCTACTTCTTTACACTACATTTGGAACACAGTAAGCACAGCAAATAGTATACTTTAAAAATGATGCATCTATCTATATTTAGCCTTAACTGTCTTGTAAACCATTAACTAAAGCCAAAATGCCAAGCACAAATGAAAATAAAGACTCACGCTGTAGATAACTAGCTGTTTCTGTTGATGTACACCAGAGAAAACGCAGCAAGCCAAGTACTTTTCCCTGCCATATAAGCAGGAAGCAATTTTATTACAGTAAACTTACATGAAGTTTTAACATATGGCTGTTTAAATGGGACTGTTACTTACAGAAATGCATTACAAAGGCTCTAGAGAAGATATATTGGCAGAGGGCAAAGGAACTTTTATTAAATATTTAATCATTTAACTTACACATTTAGTTATATTGCCTTTCCCTAGCAAGTTTCTTGCTCCCTTGCAGAAAGCCCAAAATTGTTGAAGGAAACAAATAGGAGAAGCCTTACCCTGTTGGCACAGCCGCTCAGTACAGCACTGTCCCTCTGGAAACCAAAGGGAAGCCACCCACTCTTAAGAGAGAGCAAAGAGATTGTCCCTTCACCCCACCTCCACCACACAGTGAGAAGGCACATAATAGCATTAGTTATCTCTCACTGCTGGAAACTTTAAATCCAGCTTGGATGCTTAAGACTTGGACAGCACAAGCCATCAACTGTTATGGCAACAATGATACTTCGGGGAAACAAGCTTTCCACCTGAGAGGAAAGAAGGCCCCTTTGTTTCAAGCAACACTTGGGAACAAAGTCTAAAGTCTGTTTTAGATTAATTCAGTAGACTTTTAGAGCACAGGGATCTTCTTCCCTAAACCCTTGCTAATGTTCCAATAAACACAGTCTGGATAAGCAACTTCTAAATTTCTGACACCAAAACCTTGCATTTTTATCACTGTGGAAAAAACTATCATTGGAGGGGGGAGGGGGGAAGAGAAATGTTTTGTTATCCCTAAGGTCTCCTGAGAACACAGAGACAGTAGAAATCCTTATCAACATGACAAAGCACAAAATACAGTGTCCAAAGCAACACCAATTTCTTAAGAGATCATACTGGTGCACAGTCGCATTACAGAATGCTCAGCACTAAAAAAAAAATCTAAATAAGTACCCAGCTTGATGAAAATTTCTCCAGGTTCATAAATGTGCATGGGAAAAAAAGGTAAACAGTTATTCCTCACATGTGTTATAATTTAGTAGCTCCTGAAAACTTTCAGATCAGAAAGTACACAAAAGGCAGCAAGAAAACACAATCAATGTAACAATCTAGTTGCTGTTCTTGTTTAAGAAATGCTTTTTTCTGCTTTCTCTCTACACTTATTAAATTATGCGTATTTTTCACTTTTTCCCCCCGTAAAAATCAAGATGTTCACAAATTAACTAGACAACTGTGCTTTTAAAATGGAATTCAAAGTCAGTAAGTATTAAGAGGACACACTTCTTACATGCTACTTTCATTTCTGCTGGATGCATCAGATAGATAAATGCACACACATAAGGCAAAAAGGCAGCAAATTAAGGTCCAAGTAAGTTTTCATTCCTGACATCACAATCCTGCATTCTAATAACATATTTCAAAAGATTATTAAGAACCTCAAGACAAATTCCATCGAGGACTGTTGGAAAGTCCACAAAAATACTAATCTCATTTCAGATACGCTGCTACTTCCAAACAAACTGGCTTTTATTCTTTAAGAGACTGCATCCCCACTCTGAGGTCTTATCACCCACATTCACTGAACGTACAGTGTTATCAACCCACAAGTCTCTCTGCACTGACAATACTATTCTGACACAGCATCTGTCACCCTAAACAATGTCTGACTGGAAGCAGGACTAATCCAGGTATAGGAATGCAATGATTCTCTAAATTTGCACCCTGCAAGTCACATGCTGATTCATTCAGAGCAGACACTTTAGCAAGACTTCTCTGTAGTGACACATTATTAATAATAGGACACGTAGAAAATTAACACACAAAGTTAGAGGGAAGCCTAGTGAAGACAGAGAAAGAAAAATATCTAAGAACTACAATGAGGTCCAGGTAATACAACCATATTCTCCTCTCAACCTTGAAAACTATAGAGCCTTTTGTCTTGAGAAGTCCATTGGCACAGTTTAATACAACAAACTAAAATCCACCCTCAGCAATTTCAAGATTTGAAAAGCACCAAACTCAAAAACTTCCTTCATCTGCTAGACCACTACCCCAAAGTATCTCAAACCATTATTTGACATCAGACAAGTGCAGTAGCTTTGAAGAAGTGATCATTGCAGGGAGTAGTCAGCATTTTGTACTTGATTCATCTTTATTTACTGTATTTTGAATTAAATTCAGATGTGAAGAACAAGACAATCCAGTGTCAGCTGCAAAAGAGAATGCAACAAGCCTTTAGTCTCATGCTAAGATCATCTCAACAGTTCCACATGGCTTCTACTGCCAGTTCAGCACCTCAGCAATGACCTCTAAAGCTATCTAGTGATTAATATCCATCAGATACATTTCCTTTCCAGTGTAGGCAGTTTCTCTGGAGCAACACAACTCCATAAAGCCTCTCTGAAGTATGCAAGAACTAAAGATGAGCATTCCTGATGAAGACAGTAGATGTGAAATTAATTTAGATACAGTGTATTCAGAAGGAACCCTTCACCTTTTTGTACACTACAATGCTCTCTTTAACCACCCTAATATACCAGGGAACATATTCACGTAGAGGATGAAAATGTCTAACTCTGAAGCAATATCTCATGTAATTATGGAAGAACAATAAAATAACACATAAGATTAAAATGTATTTTAGGGATCTTCCTAGGATATCAGAGTTAACAGAAAAGGCTTTAACCAAACAAAGTAGCAAGAAAGTTTTGTGTCCATGTTTGTTCCTCCCCCTTGGCCCTGATAAGGAAAACATGCAACAGGAAGCAAAAATCTAATTTTGCTGTTTCCTAGCATCTCATGTTAACATCAAATCTGACTGACTGCAGGTGAGAGAAAAAAGAACCACTGCAGCCAAAACTGCTGTAACCACATAACGATTTTCCTACTGTGCCCATTCCCTGTACAGAGGGCTTTGCTATAGTCACTTCCCTAGCAGGTTCAATGACTTGCCCAAAAACCTGTAACCACCCAGTGCTTACTAGATGTAATTGCCCCAACTGGCAGTGTCACTTCCTCTCCCAAGCAAGAAATTCCTGGAGAGGCCAAGACATCGATGGATTGTCTGAAAATGAGCCTCTGGGACCCAACTTCAAAAGTGTGAATGTAAGAGCAAAAAGAAATCTTACATCAAACAAAAACCCCCAACATACACCCCACTAGAATCACAGAGAGCTTAATCAACACCAAGGAAGCAGTAATCAAACCAAGGCATTCAAGTGCTAGTTGGAACAACTGAAGTACAAAATCCCCAAGGAACTTTAAAAAAAGCATTGTCATCTTAATAGCATACCAGAACTTCTTTGAAAGCCATCTTGGAAATTTTTGGACAAAAAACTACAGAAATATTCCCAGAAACTTCTAGATAATTCACTAATAAGCACATCTTTCAAGAATAAGATTAAAGTTCAAAAATAGTATATTTCATAAGCCCAAAGAGCTGAAAGAAGTGGTTGATAAAATTACTGGGGTGTGTTTTGGGGGACAGGAGAGGAACTGACAATAAATGTGCCAAGATTTAAGACAGAAATCTAATTAAGTAAGCCTGAGTTCAGGCCATATAAAAACTTGAAAATCATAAGCAGCAAGAAGTAGAATTATAAATTTAACACAATACAGCATACTTAAAATTTCTAAAGATCACATTTAAACTTGAAAAGGAGCAGTGTTAACTGGGTTTGTAAAACTCACTCAATCAATCAGCAGAGAATTGTCACAGCACAGTGCTGTGATCATATTGCACCATCTGGTCATCCCTAACCTAGACAGGGTGTGACACAAGTGGGAAATGCAGTATCTGCTAACCCAGAAAACTTTTAACCCCCACCAAGGAAGGGAGGGCATGGAAAGGCAGCTCTGGAGAGGTGCAGTGTCTCAGACGAAAGTCTGAAGATTCAGCATCAACCAGAAATGGTCTAACATTCCTTCTCTGTATATTTCAAATGCTACAACTTGTGACACGCGTGTTTCAACTTGTGAAATTGCGGGGGTACATACTTAGCATTTACTTAAAGACCAGTGTGATTCTTTTCTACTAAAATAATACCCAAAGAGAGCTATGAAGCTGTTTAAAGCTTTTACATTTGTCTAGTAATCCACAGATGTCACACAGATGGCTTTTATCCGGATAGACATAAAGACACAAAAGTCTAGGTAAATTTAGGGTACACTCCAGACATGACATTGTAGGTTTACAAATACATCCTTGATAATGTCAGGACATAGACTTGCTTTAATTCATGTAATGCCATGGAAGCCCCTACATTTCCTCCCTAGAGTTTTGACACATTGTTTCTCTACAGAATTCTTAATAACAGTTTATAATTAGCACTAATATATATATTATATCCAGTGATAATGGTATAGTAAAAAGAATTTATTTATTTATCTAAAAATCTATTAGAGTTTTAGTGACCTTTATTTAATATTGTAATTTTAATGGCAGCTCTTGCAATTAAATCTGAGCCCAGATTTTTCTTCCCACGCTTACAAAATTGTGGCAATTTAATCATTAATCTATTAGCTTCCAAATTAAGGTGAAGAAATCCCTCAGCTTATCCACATTCCATGGAAACTTTACGTAATATCAGATTTTCAGCTGAATTTCCCAGTACTGTCAAAAGTGATGCAAAAAAGCAAGTCAAACCATCCAGCCTATGGGTATGAAGCCTCTGTTTATTCTGAATGCATCATACCCAGAAATCCCAACTACATTTCTCCCCTCCATTTTACTTAAAAAACAATCAGGAAAACAAATTTAAATTACCAGGGGTCTTAAGAAAATGAATATTCAATTTTCTCAACACATATAATCACACAAGAATATATAGTCTTACATCTGATAAAATTCAGTGTTCAATAACTGTCCTGTCACGGTCTTTGCCTCAAGCACTCAGGTTACAAGGATCATAATCTGATGTACTACCTCAAGATTCAACTCTACATGCTATGTACACAGATGACTGTAATTCTGTTAATTCAATCACAGAAAAAATTGAAACACATGGAAACATTTTATCTGGCTCCCACATTCCTACCCCATTTTTAACTAATGCAATGGATTTCACATTAGTATTTTCTTATCACTAAACAATAACTCTATTGTTAATCTTCAAAACTGCATTTCTCTCTTTGCATTCACAAACCACTTACTATATGTAGCTGGAGCAGAACATTCTATTACCAAATCTCCCTATGTCACAGACAAGAGGAAGACCTCAGAAACTATCTTCTGCATGTCCTCCTCTTCTTCCTAAGGTCAGCTTTAGCCAAACTTTATACCTGTCTGTCTCTGCAAGCAGACAACTTTTTAAAAGAAAACCCAACCACTAACTTATTAGTTCCTAAAGTTGGTGAGATATTTACTGGGCAGAGCCAGAACTAGTATTCCAGATACCAGAAACAAGGAAACTTACAAGTTTCAGTAGCATATAACCTGCAAGTTAAATCAGGCACAGAATGCAAGACGATAACTACATAATTTCTCTAGAGATTACCAGGGAATTCAAGGAATAATTCTCATGTAAATTCCTGGCATCTGTTAATCAAAACCTGTCACAGAACAGACTTGGCAACTGCGAACAAATAGGACTGGTGAAATGTCAGCATACTTTCTGTGGAAGGAAGGAACACTAACAAGTCTGCCACAGTGCTCTGGAAGAAGGAATAATCCAACACACCTGGGCAAGACAGCAAAACTGGATTTTCAAAAAGCTTTTCACAATGTTCCCTCCAAAAGCTCTTAAACTAAGACGTTAAGGAATTTATTCACAGCTGATTATAAACGGGAAAAGGCAAAGAGTAGGAACAAGTGATAGAAGGGTGAGGAAAGTGTTTGAAAGTCCCAAAGGCACAAACATTAGAGTCCCAAAGGGGTCTGTGCAGGCATCTCTGTTGCACAGTAAATCTTAAAAAGGTAATGAACAGGTGATATACTCAGGTACTATACAGAGTTACTCACAAAAATAAACATAGATTGAATGATGAACTGCAGAAAGTTGTCCTCACACTGAACAAATGGATGATAAAAATCAGCAGCTGAAATTCCTTGCTCATAAACACAAACTAACGCAATGAAAAAGACAATTCTACTATGCACTTAAACCAACAGACTCTAGTTAGGCATTATCATGCAGGAAGAGATCCCAGGTCCCTATGATTAGTCCTCTGAAAATAACAGCTCCCAGGCAGGTAACAGAACGCTGGAGCAGAGGACAGAAGAGACGACCATAATGTCTCTCTGTGAATACCAAGCATCTCCACCTTAAATATCACGCACAGGTACAGCCTTCCCTGTAAAAAAGACAGAATATACCTAAATATGGTGCAAGAAAGGACAAGCAATGCTTTCATACATGAAACTAATAAGCTGTGGCCTTTCAACTAGAAGAGGAAACAGCTGGAGAAACAGGACCAACATACAGAAAACAAATATTCTTTGCTTCTTTTAACACAGTTATAAGAACGCAATGAAACACTCAGTGTCAAAGCTGGAAAATGAGGACATTTTTTCCATATAAAACACAATTAATCTGTGGACTTGCATCACCATGAGGTGCTGTGAATACTAAATACATAAACTGTCTCCAGTTTTTCAAAAAATATCCATCAGCAGCTATTACATTTTAAAAGACAGATACAGCCTCTACTCAGAAACCCTTCAGCTCCAGATTGCAGCATCTTGGGAGGATACACAGATAAAAGCATTGCTGTACAATCAAACTATACTTAACATCCTTTCCTTAGCATCTGCTGCCAGCTTTAGAACCATGATATTGAACCCCATGAGCCTGGTGTTACTCTCTCCTGTGATCTTTCCAGTCCAAATTATAACTAATGGTAGTACCACAGCTTCCTGACCCCATCCTTCCCCCCCCCTGCAATACACCCTAGAAACATCATCTTCCCCCATAAACACTTGTGATCTGAAATCTCCATTAATTGTATCAAATCATTTCTCTAGGTCTCCTTTTTTAAGTTCATTATTAAAATTTACCAAATACGTTCACATTTTACTTCGAATGCCTCTTATTTTAAGTCATTGCCCTGAAATTCCTATCATACCTTGGCAGCCTATGGAGTCCTGCTTAACTACTTCAGTCAGCACAGCCAGCAGCAGAGCATTCTACATAAACTGGGGATGCAGTAACACTACAAACTGGTCCCACATTACGATTTGATCTTCAAACTGAAAAGTAGCTTTGCTACAAAGAAATAAAATTCTAAACAACGTATTTTAAAAACGCCCCGGTCACTTACAGAACCTGTACTCTTTTAACATCACGTGAGCCGCCAGCTCAACCCCAGCAGTCACAAATTCCCTGACTCAGGAGAAAGCTTTACGGCTCTCACCTCTGAGCATCTGCCGCTTGTAGCTTCACAGAGACCGCAAACGCCGGGCCTCACAGCGCCGGGGGG
>NW_008237239.1:12199852-12232974 GCF_000691975.1 Corvus brachyrhynchos | reverse complement strand
CCTGTGGCAGTTCGAACCTGGGCCCCTTGTGCCGTCACTGTCTGCCTGTGTAAAAGTCACTCTCTTTTACGAGCTCCCTTCAGTAAGGGAAGGTGTGATGAGGTCTTCCCCGAGCCATCTCCAGGCTCAACAACCCCAACTCTCTCAGCCTGAGGTGCAGAGATGCTCCAGCTCGCTGAGCATCTCCGTGGTCCCCTCTGGACTCGCTCTCACAGGACAGCACGGTTCTTGAGCTGAGGACCCCAGAGCTGGGTGCAGTGATCCGGGTGGGCTCTCGGGAGCAGAGAGGGAGAATCCCCTCTCTGGACCTGTTGGCCATGGTTCCTTGGAAGACAGTTTCTGAGGTTTTCCTGGTGTCAGCCCCGGGACAGGGTTGGCTATTCTGAGTTGGCTCCTGTCCAGCTTTTTATCCACGAGAGCCCTCAAGTTCTTCTCCACAGCTGCTCCCAATGGGTTCTTCTCCCAGTCCCGTGCCACAAAAATGCCTCCCTGTGCAAGACCTGACAGTCTTCACTGTGGCTGGGAGTGATGGTGGAGGAGCACCAAGATACCCAGTCTGGCCCAGAGAACATCAATTAAATGTTCCAACGTCACACCACTAAATATGTGATGTGTTGCCTTTAAAAATTTGAATTTTTCATCCTAATGTATTTCCAGGATAATAAACAATAATTTTCGATATTATCAACCATAATCTGTTGTGGTATTTTTAAAATTAAGATGAGATCACCAGAACAGGTCCAATATTCTCTTTACATTTAGCTTTGAGGAGACTACTTTGTTGGAGGATTCAGTGCAAGTAATCACAAGCATTAAACAAAGTGATCTCAAGGAAAGGAGATTCATCAGGAAATCTGGGACCATAAAAGGGAAATTTTGAGGCATGGGATGTACACAAACAACCACCAAAGACCCTCGAAAGACCTCATATTCAAATAAGTTCACGGAAATAATCAGCATCTACATATGTATTCAGGACATGTTATGAATATGCATTAGTTCCACGGATATAACCTGGCCTGTTAGGTTGTTCTTCATGAATGCTTTGAGGAGAAATCCACATGCATCCAGCACTGCTAATAAACCAATGTCAGCTTTCTAACCTGGTAAATTTATTAGGAGACTTTATTTCCTGGCTTTCGGTGACAGGAAGAGATTGATGATTATTCTTGCCATTTTTTCTTCAAAAGCTGGGGTGTTATAGTCCAGATCAAGAATTTAAAAAAAATAAAAATTACTGATAGAAAAGAGGCTTAGAATGCAATAGACAAAATGACTATTATGACTGGAAAGACACCACCACAGAGAAATAGCAGCAATTAGGATATAAAATATTTGGTTTTAATATATTATAGTTATATACTCTTTCTTAAATTCAGTTTTCCATCCAAGTTGGAAAATTTTGCTTATTTTCTGACTATTTTCAGTATATGAAAGTGGTAACATAGGACACAAGAAGTACATTAGCATTTTCAAGTAGACATAGCAACGCCCTGTGTGCAACAAGGGAGGGAACTGCAGAAGAAAATTAGCCTTGTAGGTTGTCCTGCTGCAAACACAGCTGTGATAAACCTCCCTACATTTCTCACACACTGCTTGCCCTGCTTCCAGATTCTCTTTCGTTCAGCATTTCTGGTTTTCAAAGGTCGACTCCAGAATGGAAAAATGCTGAGTAAGGTCAAAATCAGCTTTTCAAAAGTCAACAAAATTTGACTTCCGGGGCAAAATACACTCCTATCATACATATTGGAAATAGAGCTATTTCTCTCATTTATGAGCCGACCATAACTACCTCTCCAGGCAGCTGAAAAAGAATATGGGGCAAGTAAACTGACTATTTCTTGCTGTGTCAGAAGGACATTCTGTCAGCTTCCAGAAATACTGCTTATTGTTTTGGCTTTTAGTACCTTTGCAAAAGCACTAATAAACATTTTTAATAACTAAATCTTTTTAGTGTTATTTAGGTCATAGGAAATAATTACTCGCAGTACAGAAGAAAACTTTCGTTTTATCACTCGGGTTAATGCAGAGACTTTGGACCTTTATACTGCAGCTTTGCCACAGGTGCACTCCGAGGAGGAAGCAGACTTGCACAGAATATGTTAGCGGTAATAGCAAGTGGGACAACAGACCTTGTTCACAGGAAGGATTAAGCTCTTGGAGCTTTAAAACATAATACAGGGGTGGGTGGTGCCGAATTCCCTTTGTCCATTTGATCTTAGCAGCTGTTCCTGAAGTTGATGCTATTCAAAGGAGAACTCCCCAAGCACTCTGCTGTGCATCATGGATCGGGTTTGGTTTATGTTTTTTTAAAAGGATGGCCAGGAAAGGAAAAGTCTTTGTGGGATGAATTCAGGCAAAAGTATCAGAGGAAATTTTACCATATGAAAAACTGTAGCCCAACACAGTCCTTCACTGATAATGTACCAGTTTGGTATAACATAGTCTTTGTAAACTACAGTGAGGAGTAAAACACAGCTTTCTAAAGTGATTCATAGCAGGGTGACGTAAGGAGGATTTTGATATTGAGAAGAGGTGGTGTCTTTGGAAGTTTGGGATCCTAAGGGATACAGTAAAGGATAACATCAACTATTTTCTATACTCTCTTGAGTAATGTCATAAATATCCTGTGGATGTCAGGTCTTTGACAGTAACTCAAATTTCAAGAGTAACTCCTTAAACAGTTTTTTCCTTCTTTACTTGGGCTTGCTTGAATCTAATCAACTGAATTATCTGGAGACTCCTTTTATTTTGCTTTATAATTCAGTTTTAAAATGACCAAACATCTTGTGTTATTTCATAGCTGTTCCACTCTCATATAGACTGTTATCCTAAAAATTAATTTTAGCTCAATTTCTTTTATAAACATACTTTACAGAATAAATTATTAGAAAAATTTTGAAGATGTATTTATCATTTCTTTTTTGTCATGATTTGCTAAAAATCAGGATTAAGAATTATAATGGGAAAAATATTAAAGAACCAGAGGAAAATGCTTTATGAAATGAAATATACAAAATACCTCTAAAAACTTAAATTCAAGCTGCATTGAACTGTGACATTGTAGGATAACAAGCTCCTACAATTCAGAAAGAGATGGACTGATCTACAGTTTGTTTGCATTTCAATTCAGACTCATCTTCTTAAGTACATTCAAAACCACTGTTTGCTGGAGTGGTTTCTATAGCAGTGTCCTGCTTCATTACGAATCAGCAGGGCTGACGAACCGTGGACTAGCAGAAGCTCATTAAAATGTCTGATCCTGTTATGCAATAGGCCAGTGGCAGCCTGTGACTCCTTTATTGTCTCTTGGTGTAAGAACTGCGTCTCGACAAAGCCCAGCTCATAGGGCTTTCATGTCCCTTTGTGGAGATGCATAAAAATAACCTCATAAGCCAGTCTGTGGGTTGTGCTCTGCACTAGTAGGCGCTTTAAGGTCTGCTCTCAGTTCCAGCTCACACATTAGAAGCTCCAGTCATGCAGTGATCTTAATAGATGTCTCTGGAGTCCATTGGAGGCTCTAAAGATGCAGATACCTACAGCAGGTTACAGCACTTTACATTCTTAAACCCACCTGTGTGATCCAGTCCCTCCTCTCCCCTAGTGTCCCACTACATGAGAGTCACTTATTTAAAAGACATTCAACTTCTGGCTGAAAGTTTCCTCTGCTCTTGCACTTGGACAGTGAGATTTCAGGGTAATCCCTGTTAGGTTTAAAAAAGCAGAGAAAAAGATGTCTATCTGTCCCTAGGGGTTTGACCAAGGACACCAAGGATCACAAAAATATCCACAGATGAAATGGTGTTCTTACCTGTCAGAGTAACAAGTCTTTGTGCCGAGCCAAAGCCACGGAAAGCAAACTAAGCTTCAGGGATCCAAGCTGGTGCAACACAAAAAGGATGCTGAATCCACAGAAAAGGAAGCACAGCCAAAACTTTAGAACAAGATTGCCTCAGAATGAGTGACAAGATGTCAACTAACACATGGACTGCCTCTATTTCGCTGCTCCTCCCCAAAATTGTCTACACAGTTATGCTTTTGCACAGGCCCTGGTTTTCATTGTACTCTTGTCTGAGTCAGTTCAGCTCATTAATTCTATTTATTTTAATTTTTTTGGTTGGGATAGAGTTCCAGCAGCTTAGCAAGTGAATTGGCTCACAGGGTGTTCCAAATACGCTAGAGCAAGTACAAAACAATCTAGGATAGAAGAGGGGGGAAAGAAAAAACAGAGAGAAGAATGGGACTCCCCAATTTTAGTGTCAGTGAGGCATTAGATACTAATCCCTTTCAGGGAGCTACAACCACATGTTTCTCTCTCTGCAACCTTATTTCTGATTAAAGATGGGAGCAGATATTTACCTCATTTAGCTATCCCCACACATGATATGGGTACCATAGGCACTCAGTCTATCCTTCCATTCTGGGAGGCAGGCACCAGGTAAGCTTTCACTGAATTTACCCCAAAGAGCTTTGGAGGAACATAAAACATCGAATGGCTACAATGCCTGCAGAAACTCAGGTTCCCTTCTGAAATCATTCAGACTATTAGTAGTTCAAGGGACCTCTTCCATGAGGTAAGGAGCAGCACAGACAATGCCATTTAGTTCAACTGTGTTGAAGAGTTTCAGCGATGTAGATACTTCATGACAAATTTTGATGTTAGTAGCTATAGCAACTCATGCCATGAAACAGCTGTTCTCCTTCCCACCCTGTCCTGTACTACACATACATCATCTTTGGAGAACATGTGCAACATTTTGCATGTTTGCTTCAATCCCCATCTGAAGAAGCTTCACAAAAATTTATTCAGCATCTCACACTTGTGAAATATCACTATAGGCAGGGCTAAATGTCACTGAATCTTGTGCATCTAACTGCTCTCCTTCATTAGAGCAGCTGCTGAAATAGTTGTACAAATGCCATTACCAAACACTAAGGTATTCAAAAGTGTTTGAAATTGTTGTAGTGTGTTTGTAAACAAGGAAGAGCCAAAGGTAGCACCAGGGAAATGAAGAGAAGCTCCCACAGCTTGTGAAAAGCAGCAAAATAGCATTTCAGGGGAAAGTAATGAATGAAATATGTTAGTTTGGTGTCTGCAGAAACAGTGTGTGGTTTATCTGATCTCTCACCAGTCATGAATACAAGACTTTTTACTGTCAGCAAATAAACAAAGTTGTGTTGTTGTTCAGCACCCCAAAATAAACACTGAACTCCAAACTCTGAAGGGTTATCAGAGAAAAGGGAGCAGGAGTGGTGTTAATTTTAAACATGTGGCAACTGAGGCACCAAAGTATTAAGTGTATCTTTAGGGAAATCCATTCCATAACCAAGGGCTGTAATTTATTTGCTTAGCTCAAATTTCAGATTATTAGAACATTACATTTCAATAGAAATATGCCCCCACTCTCAGCTGAGTTTACCATTCATTCTTCAGTCCTATGAAGCAGCACAGGCCTTAGAGCTACCAAGACACTGCATGCAAATACAAATCTTCTCCTTCCATGAGAAAATTTACTGTAGCATAATTTACTGACTGTAAAAAGAAGACAAATTAAAAGCTTTCACCCAGTCCTACTATCAACCATACAGTGCAATATTTAGGAAAATAAAATTTCTAAAATCGTATTTGACTACAGCACAGTCCTTTCATTCTGATGCCCACAAAGCAATACTGTTAGAAAAGCAACATAACGTAATCATTTCAATCCTGTCTCTCTTAAGCTGATCTCTGATTAGCTTGCAGAACCATTAAAATGCAGTTGTCCACACAGAACACAGCTGATACTCCAGTTTTTAAGCATTCTCAGCTGCAGCTAGTTTTGAACAATGCCTCTCCCAAGAGAGGTGCTTCATGTCACTCCTCTGGAGTATAGTCTGAGCTAGGGTGAGTTAAAGATACTTAAATCAAAATCCTTTCTTTTTTCCTTTAGGATGAGCTCAGCAAAAGAATTAGGAAAAAATTATGCGTGTGATTGCCTATCACTCTTCAGTCTGGCGAGTGCTGATGCTCAAGTACCTATGTACAACTTCATGTGCACAAGTGCCATCACCTGCACTTGGAAAAAAAAAGGAAATTTCAAGACAGATTACCATCTTAAAGGAAACTCTTTAACTATTTAGCAAAAATGCAATGTTCAAGTTAATATCTTAAAAATATAATCAAATACTTATGGTTCAAAATAAATTTAAAGAACGATGGTATGGAAGGGAGCAGTATCTCTCAGATGTCTGTACCCAGACATGCTGTCTCTGCAGACAGGTGCCCTGCCTCTTGCACACTGTGCCTGCAACAGAAATGCAAAGGCCAAACCAAAACCAAAGAAAATATTTTTAAATCTCAATGTTTAAAAATAATAAGGAAGTCTTGGTAATGTGAGTTGTTTTCTCCTTAGTTCTTAATCTGAAGCCTGCACAAAGAAAATTCTCATTCACCAGCACACACAGTTTAAACACAACAAATACACTGGTACAATAACTCTCTGTCCAGAACTGGAAAGACAACGATGAGTAACTTGTTCTTACTGGTCTCTAGGGTAATATTTTAAGAAAGGTTTTCTGTTATTTGAAGAAATAAAGTGAACTGCTTAAAAAAACAGATTGAGGCCAACAAATGGATGTTTAAAAATGTCCTTAAGTGAAGTATTTTTTTTTTTAAATTGTTATCAGAAATTACATTCCAGAAGATACCTGAACATTCCACTCCATAAGCTTAGGTTATTTCTGCAGAAACAATATCTAATCTTGTATGCTGTGGGCATGGTAACAACTCTCTTATGCACCTCTGCAGTCATTGTCCAGGCTGTGATGTGCTCTGGAACACTTAGATTATTATTATTATTATTATTATATCAGATTCCTTTTGAATGAAAACTGGTATTCTGCATCGTTCAATTGGATTTACAAAAAGTTAAATAGTGTCCTTTTGAAATGAAGCCAAAGAAATCTTTTTAAACATCTACATTGGAGCATAAAAGGAAATCACAACAAATAAAAGGGGCATTTTTTCAAATAAAAATTATCACAAAGCATGGTGGGAAATGTTTGTTGTCATATTAAAATCATTTGAACTGCTGAAAACTGCAAAAGAAAAAATCATGGTGATTTGTTTTAGGTTCAGTCATAAATTAGCTTGTTATTTCTGGCTCCATACCCACATAGCTGACAGTTACCTTTCCCTGGTGACTAAAGTACACTTGCTGGATTTTGAAAGGCAGTTGAAAAACGAGGTTAGGGATTCCTCAGCTAGAATAAAGCAATCTTGATTTTAATTTCAAACGTCCAGTATTTTTTGTGTGTGTGTGTGAAATTGCCAAGAGAAGGAATGTGTTTCATAAGGAAAAAAACCAACTATATTTCCCTCTTACACTATCTGTAGGAAAGGGAAAAACTTCTTTTAAGTGGTACAGTGAGGTGCCAACATGTAACATAATTCCCTGATTTAGTGCTAAGTTTTAGAGCAGAGGATTTAAGACATTACTACCTGCGGTTGTTGTCTTCACCTCTTGCTGGAGGTGACTGCCTCTGGAATATCAAGTAGAGCAGTTAAGAGGAGAATGTCTATTCCTTCCTGACAGAGTTGTCTCCTGTAAATGAGAAAAATTCACAATATGGCTGCATGGCACAGACAGTGAGGGATGAATGGTGTTGATGTGTGGAGAACTTGCATGGGAAAACAGCTGAGGAAATGCTGGGAGCAGAGGGGCTCACAAGTGGCATCGTTGCTCACACTTTTTAATAGAGCAGGGCTCAGTGCCAGCTCCAAGTGGGAATTTAATAATGGAAAACATCAGCATGAGATAGTACACGGATCCCGTGTCATGGGATGCAAGTGTGTGGAGGCTTTGGGGCAGTGCTACACCCTGTGTTTCTCTCGGGTAAAAGAAAAGCCCTTTCAGGAGGGAAGGCTGCAGAGCATTCATGGGAATGCCTCAGCACTGCTGCATGTCCTGAGAGCCGCAGGGTTTCCCTGTGGGCTTCCAGAGATCACATATCTTAAAGAGCTGCACACACAAACCTGAGGATGGTGAGAAATACAGTAATCCATGTCCTGTGATTCTGCAGACAGAGGCAGAACTGGTCTGACTTCATATATACATATATACAGTTTATAATGTTAAAAACAGTAAAAAGATTTTAAAAGCAAGATAACCCAGACCCACTCATGTAGAGAAAATTTCACAATTTTTTAACATTGTTGTCTTCTGATCTTAATGTCTCTCTAACATCCAAAACTGAGCTTATTACTGTCAGAGGCTCTGAGCATCCCTGTAGCCTCTGCCAGCTGGGGACCATGGTACGATGACCATCTCCCCAGTTCAGTTCTCTGAATTTTTGGAGGCTAATGTTAGGTGATTCATGTCTTCCTCTTTTCCTGAATAATGCCTAAATATCCTGCATGATGAGAGTGTGGATTTGGAATTGCTTCTCTTTAGTCAAAACATGGAGGTAGCCTGCCAGACCCTTCAAAGGGAGAGACTGGTGCTGTGATTCCTGCAGGGAAGTGGTTCTGAGCAGGGGAACAAATGAAATTTCTAAACACATTAAAGGGCATTAATAATTTCAAATCTAATTGCTAATTTTCTACAAAAAATTGCACATACCACCGCTATTTGAACTCCCCTCTTCAGGATAGTAAGCCAGTCAGAAGAAGACAACACTACACTTTATTTCAGTGGAATAATAGTGGCATCCAGTGGTCAGTCAGCAAATTCAAAGCACAGCTTCTCTGGGGTTTTTCTGGGATACTGCGATCTGCTCATATCCTTCGTAGTCTGTCCTTGATATTGCTTTTTTTTTTTTTTTTTTTTTAATGGTGGTAGATAGTACTTTTCCTTGAAAATGGAGGGTATTTGCATTGTTGTAGAAAGATTAGAATAGATTTTTTTAAAGTCCAATAGTTAAAATGTTAATTCTCCAAGGCCCTATTGCAGTTGGCAAGTAACTGTAGGGAGGGCAGAGCTGGCCTTGGTGCGAACACATTTGACCTAAAGGGCCTGTTCTTGTGATGAACGAGGTCAAACAAACAGTAATACTTCATTGCAGCTATCTTCTGTGTTTGGTTCCTCTGGCTGTCTAGAGGAAGATCTATGTGCAGCTTTATAAATCACCAGAAGTAATACTTAGGTTGCTATAAATCCTTGGAAACTTATTTTGCCATGTCACTGAAGTCAGTTGCATCATGTCTTCTTACTAGTCGTCGTTCATATTAGGAAAATGTATTGTGTAACTTCATACCATTTCTTCCTAGATTAAGAGCAAGTTTTAAGATAATGTGATTTGCCATATTTGGTTTTAGAGTCTCACCTTTAAGTTGTGGAGGTAGAGCTTCCATTCACACCAGGCTGGTCGTGTTAATGGCCATTGCCTCTGTTCCTGCACCAAAAGCAAGGGGGTGTTCACTCCACCAGAACTCTGACTAGCCCATTTACATCCATCTTCTGTTTACTCCATTTAGATTTCAGCCAAGCCAATGAATCTAATCCTGACTCAATAATGGCAAAATATTTGGCTGCAGTCTCAGTACTGCAGGAAACAAAATGCTGTAAATGAGATCCTGTGATACCTAGGGAAAAATGCAATAAAATTGAGCTAACATCTTGTAACAAGCATAGTATTTTTTCCCATCAGATATAATACTGACAAAAGTTTAAAGATTCATACAGAAAACTTGGTTTTGAGTTGTGTAACTTCATAGTTATAATAGATTTGTACATCAGCCAAGGGGAAGACAAAATACTTATAAACCTGAATTCAGATCTCTGCAGAGTAGATATTGATGATATCCATGATTCTCGCAAGTAATTGTAAATGTTCTGAATAATCTATCTTCCCAATTTCCATCTTAAAAACTAAATAGAGTTTTCATTTCAATGGAAGTAATAATATAGAATATGTTGAAGCTTTCCATCTGCCTGTGTTGAGCATTCATGTCTATCCTAAATATACGTCAAACGTAAGTTCTGTAGTGCTTAGCCCATTTCGGGTTTATATATTGTCTTAACAACATTTGTGCTAGTTGACAAATACAGAAATGCAATTAATTATAATTAGGTGGTGTGACATCTGACAGAGAGAAACTGAGTTACCTTCTTTGAAATGTTCAGAAAAGTTTACTATCCTATAATTTAATTATATGGTTGTCAAGTGATAGGATGGGCATTGTATGGAGGGGAGGGGGGGAATCTTGTTCAGTTGTGGTTAGTAGATGCTTTCTGCCCAGCAGAAAGATGTCTTCTATCTTAAATGTTTTGTGCATTTTATGTAGGCTTATGAAATTCCCAATTCTTGTTTTGTTCAGGTTTGCCTATTTCCTTCTTTTTCCCTCCCTGCCTTCAAATGTGTAAGGTCTCAAACTCAGTCCCCATTGAAGTGATTAGAGACTCCCACTGACTGCAGTGGGAATTGGATTAAATCTCTAAAACAACAATTACATGCCTAATTGCTTTTTATTGCTCACTTAAAAATGCATTCTTTGAAACACTACCAATATTTGTAAAGGCTGAGAGTGTAATGTGCCAAACTGTTTAGGTTATTTGGAGACCTATTTTCCACCAGTGCCTGGGGATTTAAATAAATGCTATAAAAGACTGTTATTTACATTATGCATTTATAACAGAAGTGTTTATATTGCATCATTATTCTTCATATTGATTTTCCTCTAAATGCCAAGACTTTGCTGCATTGAAGTCAGTGGGGGATCTGCCCCTGACTTCATCCAAATTGTAACTGGGAGCTAATGTGGTGAAAAGGGGATGCAGTTTTCAGATCATGCTGAAAGAAAGACAAATTTTGTGAAATACCCTTCCTAGAAGTCTGTACTGATTGTCTCTTCTGGAGATCACCCTTGCCCTATGCATTCCTCAGTGGATAGGCACTCGGTGCCTCCTGAGCATCAAGAGGCCATGTGCTAGTTTGGCAGTGGCTGTAAACAGTAGTTGAAGTGACTGTGCTGATTGGAGAGTGGCTCAGAGAACTTCCTCTTCTGCAAGTGGCAGCCTGCACCAGTTCAGCTCTCCCTGTCACAATCCTGACTCTAAAATATGAACCCCATACAATAATGGGTGTGAGAAGGTTCTGCAGAAATTAATTAACCACCAGAGATCTTTTACTTGGCCTCTGAGCCTCTGAAAAAAAGTAGTCACTGAAGGAAAACAGTGCAATCCTCTTCCTATAAAATCCACTTGAAAGAAACAATATAATTAAAACAACCCTGAGTCTCACAAGCATGGCCTCGAGGAAGATTATAAAATCTGAATTTGGCTGCATGCCTAATGACTTTTACTGCAGAAGTGTTAGCTTCCTTCATTACCAGCCTTCCCTCTAAATGTGCAAACCCCATCTCTGCCACAGAGCTCTTCTGACTGTAATGGACTGAGTTCAGGCATCTTTTAAACAGATACAGCAGGAAAGCTCTGCATAGGCTTGGAAATACTACTGGGTAGTGCTGTTAGGCACCATAAGGAGGCAAGTCAGGTTTGGGAGATGGATTGAAATACATTGAGAATTTTCTCTTTAATTTGACGGAGGATTGGCGAAGGACATGATTGTTGGAGTGAAAGCTCCATCCAAGCTCAACACATGGTGAAAGCAAATAGCCTGAAATGCCATGAATCTACCCACAAATCGGCTGATCAGTAAATAAAAATAAGCATGCCATGAGATTACAAATTAAGGTGGAGAGTACATACACACTGTTAATTTCAGCAGTATTTCAATGTGTGATGTTTGCAGATCTAAGGGAGCCAGATTTTTCCAGGAATTAAAAGTGTATACCTCAACTTGCTGTAATATATTGATATGATTCAGATTTAAAAAGCATTTCAACATCATATCTTGATATGCTACAGTAATAAAAAAACTATGCTAGTTGCTGGTGGACAATGCTGTTTTTCTAGAGCTAATGTGAAAGTAAAAAATTACTCTTCTGCTAATTCAATAAAGGTAAATAACTGGAAAGTAACCTATTAAAATATCTCAAGATTAAGACTGGCATATAAGCACTTTGTTTTTGCAGGACTCTTGGTAAGTGTAGAAGGTTTTTCCACAAAACCATAGGCTGAGAAGATAGCTTCCAACTCTTACTTTCTTTATCTGTAGCCCTGCATTTCATCCTGTGACTACAGGCACATTTTGTCTCTAAAAGCTTTAATTTTTTTTTACAGTATAAATTCTCATGGTCAAATTTATCTGCTTTGCAAAATTTTCCTTGCTGGTATTGTTTGATTAGCAAGATGTTGCTATGATGCTAGAGGCAAACGTTTTCAGTACAATTAAGAACACCGTGAAACTAGGGCAAAGCTGAAGATTGCTGAACCCAGCAAAGTGGAAGGACGTTAATGTGGGACATAGTAATATTGAACTTTATCATATATTGTAATGGCAGTGGATCAAGCAAACACTTCTGGACTAATGGAAAATGGTTGTGCAACAGGGCAGACATGATAAAAGAAGAGGTCAGTTGTGTCCATATGCCTGGTTAGTTAAAACAAACAATCCTCCTCCTCAATTCCTTTCTCTTAGCGATGCTCTCCCTGTTGCTGGGTCTGAACAGCATCTGACTGCTGCAGCACTGTGGTCAGTCAGTGCAATGCAAACAGAAGGGTTGTATTTGACCAGGTAATTTAAATACAATCATGAACATAACACTTCTACAGAATAAAACCAACAGAGGCCAATGTTCCACAAACTTAGACATTATTAGTATTACTACTACTACCACCTAAGGTCACCCCAGCAATTTTTCAATATAAGGAGTGATGATTTTAGATCCCATTAGCCAGCTTTCAGTGAGCTCAGGTCCATTTCCATGGCAACACAAGATGCAGCCGTCCGAAAAGTTGTCAGAAGGCTGTAATGTTTGGCTCCTGTGCAGAGCATGGCTGATGACAATGCACACAGCTGTAGGAATTAGTCTCCACCGCAGGCTTTTAACTAAATGAAATAGAAAAATAAACATCCTCTTAATTGACTGGGGGAGTGTGTTATTGTACAATTTAGCTTTTTAAAGATTTAATAAAAGAAGTCTTTGTAGGCGTCTTTATTGTCTAGAAAGTTCCAATACCTGCATTTTAGTTATAGCCCAAGCCTTTGCAGTAGAAACTTGATCTGATTCTTCTTTCTTTCTTTGGTTTGTTTGTTTTTTGGTTAAATTAAGGGCTTTTTCTGTTTCTCCTCAGCTCTGACTTGTTCACAGCCTTTGGCAGGGGATGACAACCCATGTAATACTGTGCATATAGAGTGCAAGGAGTAGTTGTTTGGCCAGGTTTATAAGCTGGAATGTGGTGACTGACAGTAGTCTCAATAGACTGCAAATGTGATGGGACAAACAATCTCAGGAAGAATTTGTGCAATTTAATAAAGTTCGGATGAGAAAAATACTCGAACCACTGGAAGATTCCTAAGTATTCATCTAATGAAAGAGTAAGTACAGCCTTCTGAAAAGTGCATTCCCTGCACACACTGTGGGCTGAACAGCAGCTGGATGTAGCTGTGGCCCTTGGAGCCATTCCAGACACTGGGGAATATCCTGGAAGCCAAACAGCTGCCCTAGCTGAGTGCCCTGCATATCAACACAAGAGGAAACCTGCCAAGCTCTAGCTTAACACACCAAGCTGTAAAATGCGGTGGCTTGGCAGAGCTTTACATTCACTTCAGCCACATCTCCCACAAAAACATTCATCCATGGCGGGGCAAGGTGCTCACCCAGGGGCTGTGGCTGCAGCACGCTGAGCTGTGGCCATGAGCCCTGACGGCATCGCTCTTTGCCAAAACGCTTCTGGCACCCTCACACCTTCCCCAGCTGCCGTGGTACAGCAGTGATTGATGGTGCTGAGCATGCAACAAGCAGTCCATGGGTTAGGCAGCTTTATTCTCCTAACAGGATTTTCTGCTTGCACAAGTTCCCAAAACACAGCCCAGCCTGCTTCTACTTTGAGCATATTGAATTGTAAGGAACTAACTAGAAATGTACATGGGAGGGTGGCATAATACCGTGCAACATATGGCTGTTCTGGTCTGCCATGCCCAAATTCTGTCTAGCATAAATAGGCTCATTTCCCACTGACATCAAGAGTTGCTGTCTTAGATTATTCCGTACTGAAATCCAAAAGTGGATCTTGATCATCTCCCACATTATCAAACAAAAACTAGTTGTCCAAAGCCAGGCCAGATTCTCATAACAGCTTTAGCATATGCCATCAGTCTTTCCCTGGCAAGTGATTTGCCTCTCATTGCATTGACTGTCCTCTGATTCAGCAGATTACTAGCAGGACAACGTGGAGAATCGGCCTCTTCCAAATGCACACCGCAAAAAATAACTCCATTCTGGCTTGGTTGAAGTGGTGCCAGAACTGCCCCACACCCTGACCAGCTCCATTCCAGGTGCGAAAAAAGAAAAGTGATGCATAAGGGGGACTGAAACTTGACTGCTGATTCACTGCCAGGCCCTCTGCTCTCCAAGAGCAGCCATGGTAGGATGTGGCTCATGATAGATATCATCCACCATCTCCAGCAGACAGCTGTGCGTGTTGCACATTTTAGGGAACACAAGGCCATGCTAACCCCCTTTATGTGATCAGCAATTCCTCCAACTATTCATGTTCTGCTTCCAGATAAGAGACCTTCCTAGCTCGTCCTGCATGGATGGTCTTCCCAGGATGCAAGGGCTGGGAGACACAACAGTGGTTGCACCCTAGGATGCTCTGCCACCCAGCCCAGGTGCTGCACAGAGCCTTGTAAGCTCTGCTTTGCCATCAGACTGCAGCACCACATGAACACCCTTGCTTTTTCATGGCAAATGGAAGTTTCTCCGGGAAAGGACACACTCAGACATTCTTTTTTTTTTTTTCCTGCAGCTTTTCTGGTGGAGTAAGAAAGAAGCCACATCAGCTGACAGTGAGGTGCCCTTTGGACTGCTGTTTTTCAAGTGGCCTGCTGTGTTGAATCCTTAATTGCATTAATGGACCTAATGAACCAAACCTCCTGGAGGAAGCAGAGAACATCACAGTGAGAGGGACATTTATAATTAAATCTAGTAATGCTTGGGAATATACTGCCAGGAACAGTTCTGCCTCAGAGGTGGTGGTGGTCCATAGGTCCTAGTCATCTTCTGCCTTTTTTAATCTCCAAGAGCAGCTGCATTCCCCTTGGCTGGCAAAACCAGACCCACCTCACCCATGAGCCTGGAGAGCAGCAAGAAGACAGCTCTGCACTGCCAAGACACTACCCAGCAGCCACATTCTCCGGATGTGCAGGAGGGGTTTCTTGCCCTAGTACCCTCTCCTTCCAGGATGTTCTGTGTAGATTCATTGAATTGCACTCCATCTCCCCCACCGACAAGGAGCTGGTAAAAGAGCAGGGTTCACCATTCCCAGTCCTGGTTCTGAGAAGATGACTCTTAACAACTCTGCCTTTGCTTTTTCCACAGAATTTTCTACTGGCAGTCATGAACCTCTGCTGATCTCCCATCTCAGCCTTGCACCAGCAGCATGCTCAGCCCTAAAGAGGAGAGGCTCGTGAACTATGTTATTTCTTTATGCCAAAAAAAAATGCAAATAAACACAGGCAAACCTCTTATTTCCTAATGTACCCTAATGTGCCTGATATACCCTATGGTTATTGACTGTATGTGTGCTGGTTTCAGTATCAGTTTTAAGCTGTTTTCTCTAACTGTTTTATCTGAAATGGGAGTGTGTAGGGCACAGCTTGCCCACAGTTGTGGTTCTAAGATGATTTTTAATTACTGAGTGGCCTGGTACTCGGATGCTCAGAGCTATCTTTTAGTAATAGAACAGGTTATTTCTGATTCTCCCCTGCTGTAACTCCCTGGTATATAACTTATTTTATTTTATTTTATTTTTATTTTCTTAAACTGGGCAAAGAAAGAAGCAGGACTCAGCTCCTGCAGACTTGTGCTTTGGCTAAAACACCAGCAGCCATCAAGATTCCGTGACCAACCTGCATTTATTGCTGGTCAAAGTAACTGAGTAGAAGGCGATGTGGGGTTTGTTATGCTGTGGTTGCCATAGAATTATTTAAAAGGTATTTCATTGCAGGACAGCAAACTTCAAAAAACAACAGTAACAACATGAGTCTTCCACATTTTTCTTCAGTTACCCCTGCCCCTGTTTACAAGTACAAATATTTATATATGAGCCAGGATAGTTTATCCCTCCTGCCGCCTCAACAGCAACACAATATTACTTTGCAGATCTTTAGTTCCGCTCACACAGAGACCTCAGCCCATTTCAGGGAAGAGTTTATCTGTTAACCCTTTCAAGAAGTCCAGGGGTTGTAAGATTATTACCTGCAGATAACATTGCTCAGGAGCAGTGGTGGAACCAGAAGTAGGGTCTGGGAGCAGAGGTTGTGAGGTCTTGTGCTGTGGCTGCCAGCCTGCCCTCCTCCCCCTTCATCCTGCAAAACAAGAAGGGTGAAAATTTTGTAGCCCAAATTCAGCATCTGCAATAGCACAGGAAGACCCCAGAACACAGTACTGGATGAAACCTAAGATTGTTCTGTTTAAGATGCACCTAACCACTCCTGAGGCTCCAACAGGCACACTCATCTCTTTTTGAAACACTCAGTAATGGTGCTTATCCTCTCTAATGAGAAAGGTCTAGTGCCCAGCTCGATTATTTCACACTTTCCTCAGTGGTCATACTTTCTACAGCTGCCAGGTTTGTTGCTGTCTGCTGGATGGCCCCCAGTGTGTCCAGAGCAGTCAGCCCAGTGTCCTGGATGTGACCTGCCACTGTCAGGCTCCCATGCTGCTGGTGCAATCATCCTATTAACAGATGTCAGAACAAAACTTGTATTTTTTTCTCTACTTGCAACACCCCAACACCAATGGTTTATATCCGGTTTGTGACCCAGTATGTTTCAATGATTTATTTTTGTGATAGCCCTTTGTTTTTTGCACCTGCTTCTTTCTCTGGGTTTTTTGTTTGTTTGTTTGTTTGGGTGTTTTCTTTCCCTTTTGCTTTATTTTCTTTGTAAACTGAAATGCAGCTGCAGTCAACTTTCCCCATGGGAAGCCAAAAAAGTCTGCAACAGCAGCAGTGCTTGGAAGCTGTGGCCATAATCTCATACAGAAGGTTCCTCTCTTGAGGAACACTCAAGACGAAACTCATAGCTAGTTCAAGGCTTGTGTGCATCACAGAGCATCTTAAATAAGCTTTCTTATGAGTTTTGTGCAGTGTCAAATGCACTTTGATAGCCTGTGTACAGATGCTGTTGCTTGATGCATCCCCCACTTCTCCCATGTGTAGAAAAAACAAGTGGCAGATAAGCACCAGCCTCCTCCAAGTCTGCTGTCATGCATTCCTTTCACCCTTGACTTGAAACTGCTGCTCCACTAGGCATCATTTTCTCCCCCAGGCCTAGCAATTTAAGCCTTGCTCACCATCCCAGACTTCACCTCTTCCCCATGACTGACAGTGCTGAAGGTCTGTGCACCATCCCTTGTTGCCGTAGAGAATTAGCTGGGGGGGGTGCACCTCTGCAGGCTTTGCAGAAAAGACACATTAAAAGCAGACACAAAGACATTAAGGGGGTTCTCAAAGGGTTGCTCAGTGAAATGGGAAAAAAAATGGAAGACAAAAGAAAATAATTAATTTTCCTGGGTCAGCAATGCTGGTAGACATTTAGACTCCAACAAGGAAGGGACTAAACGACCATCAGCAATCAGAGGAAAGGACCATTTAGCAAACACTGGTGGATTCATTTTCTCCTGCTTTAGCTTCAGCCTCCTGCTCACAGGATTCAGGCTTTGAAGTGCCACATTAACTGTACCAAAGCATCGTACCTGCAGATTGATGGCAAAACTCACAGAGACTCTTAGCTCAAAACAGACAGCAGCAGTCCAAAGTCAACATTTTTACACTAACTACCAGTATCCTCGGGACTTCACTCCAAGCCCTCTGCAGGGACTTACAGTAGCTACTGTTCCTTTTCCAAGGACACATTCACTTGAAGGTACATGTGGTACTTCTCAAGCACTGAGAGACAATGTAAAATTAGATAAGACAAACCTGATAAGATATAGTTTTATATAGGTTACAGTTTTCTAACTGGAAACCAGCCCTTTTATTTTTACTTTCCCTCCAACATTATAAAAACCTCCCTGCTCCCAGTCATTAGCTATTTCACTTTAATTAAACATATCCATTATTTTTAAATACAGAACTAAACTCAATTTAGGCAGGTCCATTAGCCCATGAACCCCTCTAAAGCTCTGTCTCTGTAGCCTAGGATATGACTCAAGGCAGCAGCAGAGCAGAGCACCGGGCTGGATGTGCCTGTTTGGAGCAGATGTTTGTCCTTCCTGCCCCTTTCATTTCCACCTCTTTGAGACAGGCACATGCAGTGGCTGTGACTTACCCCTGTCACGGCTTACATCGCCTCCACTGATTCGGGTGGAGAACTGAGGAGCAGGAGAAGAACCCCTGGCATTCATACCGTGCACAATCCCCTCCAACACCCAGGGCAGGAGGGGCACAGCCAGGCCCTGCAGCAGCCCTGCTCCAGGTGAAGGGCACAGCTGGAGGAGGAGAGGTGCCTGCTCGCCAGCCAGGTGCCTGGCGTCAGTGCCATGTTAACCATGGCTGGGGGGACAAAGGCAGTCCGAACCTGCAGCTGCCTGCCCTCACCAAGAGCGAGCTTAATCCTTTTTAAGTTCAGAGAATGAATGCCATGACCTGCAATTATTCATCTTTTGTGTTGTTAGCTACAGCTCCCTGCACTGTGCCAAATCACACAGTTCCAGACCGGTTTGGTGGTTGGAGCCTTATCAACAACCCCATCTTTACACTCCTCTGCCTGCCCTCTCCCTAAACCACCCTGTGACACCCCTGCCCAGTCCCTGGTGAGGGGCTTCCAAGGGCTGGGCAGGATCAGTTCTGCATGCAAGGTCCCCAGGGTGATGAGGGAGCCCTTGGGGTGGCACATGGCCAGCAGGCACTACACAATGATGCCACTGAGGTGCTGAGCTGTCCTGGCAGGCTCTAGGTGACAGGGAGGAGGGGACCAGGAGTGCCATGTACCTTGCAGGGAACGTGCTGTGCCACCTCCCAGAGTGGCTCCTGCCAGCTGCCCCATGGCAGCACCAAGGCTGCACTGTCAGGGAAAAAACCAGACACACCAAAAGTACACCTTACCTGACAGATTGCAGGCTGCAGTTGTTATCACCAGGAAGAGCCTGGGTGCCAGCACAACCACCTCCCATCCCTGGTTTTAGCCCTAAAAACATGCATTTCTCCAATGCACTGTTTAGACATCCATAGTCGTGAGCAGGGAGATGCCCATGAAATGCCAGAAAGCTGCTGGTGCTGCCACTGTGTCTTTCAGCTCTCAGGGAATGTGCAGCTGACACAGGGCACCACTCACCTCTGTGACTACTCGTGGGGCAGACCTAACCCCAAGAGCAGCTGGTGGCCATTACATCATCACCCCTGTACCTGCTGGGCTGTGACTGGAAGAGCTGGGCTCTCCTGTAATTTTCCAGGTTGGCTGAAGGACCAGCAGGTGCTGAGCCCATGGGGGCAGGGGTGTAAGAGCAGCCAGGACCAGGGACAGGGTGCCTGGGCCTCCTGCAGACACACAGCTTGTTTGTGTGCAGCATCGTGGAGCCACAGCCTTGCAGAACCCTTTGGTTGTTTCCTTGTGCCCAGTCAAGGCTGTGAGGCTTCTGAAGGAGCTGCAGTCCATTAGGCAATGCTTATTAATGGGACACCTGTCTTCAAGGAGTCTTCAGATCTACTCAATTAATATAAACAAGGTTTCATTTCATTTTTTTTCCAATTATCATTCATATTTAAATGCACTATTCACTACAGAATTGTAATTTTACACTTTTAAGTGATACACAGGACTTGGTTCAGGGCATCTCCTGCTTCACAGGCTATGCTTATAATTAGACTGTTGATTTGTCATGAAGTCATGGGGGTTACCCAGAGGATGAGACATGGGTTTGGCCCAAGTGGTACCTTTTTGTCCTATGTGAATGCCCAGAGCTGGGGAGCAACCAAACAGAATGCTGAGGGCAGATATAACAGAGGGTTATATATTTGTATGTAGGTTATAAACAGTAACACAACATTGTTTAAACCGGGAATAAGCAAATAATTGTACTTAAAATAATAGGTGAGTACAACCTCCCTTCTATCAAAAGTAAAATGAGGTGCTATAAGTAGTAACATTTCTAAAATCAGACCCAAAGAAAACTTTATTGTTACAAAACTTGGCTTATCTTTAGTGCTATCAGGTTTTACTACTTTTTGAAGATGCCTAAATAGACCTTTGACAGCTGCTACTGTTATGGTATTTGTGCTGCTGGGGCCATGGCACCTAACAGATGGAAAAGCAGATAATGCAATAACAGCATTCATGAGTAATGTTTCAGAAGCAGTAGTCATGGTCTTTAAATAAAACCAGCAAAGCAGAACTGAGTCAACTTCACTCCTGGATCAAAGAAAGCTCCAGTTGCTTCAACTTTGACAATGTCAAAAATGTTCCTTAAAAACTAAAGCGACAAAAATTAAAACTCCGTACCTGGAAAGATGCCTGAGTGCCTGTGGGCTCTCCAAGGACAGCAGTGATGAGGAACCTGCAAAGAGCCCACATACAGGTGGGAACAAGCTACTGCCACCAGGACTCCTTCAGTGAGACCACCCACAGGCTCTCCTCGCTGCTTCCAAAATGTGGCAGGAACTGTAAGGAGCTCCCAGCTGCATTTGGTGGGCTGGCAGTCCCAATCACTGTGGCAACTCAGGAAGCCCTCGGTCCTTATTCTCACAGTGACAACTCCCACTAGAACCTATGCAGAAGGAAGGTGCACAGAAATCAAGTGAGCAGGACACAGCAGTGCCACCCTCTCACAGAGAATATTTTTAGTACTGTTCATAGAAACAACACATCAAAAGAGCGTTGCTTGTCTCCCAGCCAAACATGGAGACCAAATAAAATATTAGCAAAAACCCACTTGGCTGGGTGGGGTGAGTTACTGGTTGTGTCATGTCTGGCATGTTGATACAACATGTTGATACAGCATGTATTTACATGCTGGATCTAGCTTGCCTTTCGAAATAATAGCTCACTCAGTCTTCATTGTGGGATTAAATGAATCAACAGTCCTTCAGGACAGCTCCTGATGGAGCCTGTTACTACCATTTGTATTGAATCAGTGGTTATCAGCCCACAGGAAATTATTAGTAGTAAGTCAAAATATTTGGTCTGACTGCCTCAGGGGAGGATGAACTGCTCATACCAAATCTGAGTGTTATCTCATCCCTGGCACCTATTCTAATCAACGTTTGGCTTCACTGGCTGAAAGTTCTTTGTACTTCAACTCTGAAGCTTGTACTGCTGTTGCAAAGGGTGAGAAGAGACAGAGGGCAAGACAAGAAGGCCAAGAGAGAGAAGTGAATTGTCATCCACCAGAGACTCCTGTCTAGCAACCCTTACTGAGTCATTTGGGCTTAAATCCCTTGAGATACTGAGGTGTCACCTCCTGCTATTCCTTTCAGCTTCCTACCCTTGTGTCAGGGCACTGAACACCAGTACCTGGTCCTGCTGCCCCTGAACATGACAGCTGAGCCTCTGAACACCCACAGCACCAGGACGGCCCAATCCCATTCAGACAAAAAGGGCTTACAACTACAGCTGGTACATGAAGAGTCAGTAGCATTAGGTTTAGTTAATAAGAGGAGTTTTCCTCTGCACTGGGAATCTCCTCTGACCATCTGCATCCCCCAAGGTTCCCTCATGTCAATCCCTCTGTGATTTCTGGCTCATTTGAACAACTCCCACCAGACAAAAAGGTCTCAGAACTCACAAAGAACTAAATCCTCAAGTCACTTTGCAAAACCTCTGAACTTCAGGCATCACAAAGTAAGCAGACCATACACAAGGTGAGTGACCAAGGGAGCCTGATTTTCCTTCACATCTGTGTTTACAGATGGACTCACAGCTCCTTGCAAGTCATCCTGCTACCTCTTGGAGAAGCTATATTCATACTCCTGCAGAGAGGAGAAGTCAAAGCTACTTCAACTCAATAATTCTTTAACAATTTGGCTGACTACAAAATGGATTAAGATGGCAGACTCCGGTATTTTCCTGGTAGAGGCACAGCAGTGGTGAGATATCAGGGTGCTGGGGATTTGCTGGGAAGCCACTCTGGGGATTGCCTTCATCCTCTTCCTGCAAGTCCTCACCTATGCACAGGCAAGCATAAAATTGCATCCATAAAACACTTTTATCCTGATTTCTGAATGGAATGAGGCATGGGCAGTGTTTTGCTTTCTGCCTGACTAGTACCTCAAAATTTTTGAAAACATCAGTCACTTCCAGTAAAACTTGGCTGTGAGGCAAAGATCTAAAGGTGTTGCCTTACCAACAGGTTTTGGGAAAATAAACAGTTGGGTAGAGGAGAGTCTGCTCCTGCCTCCACAGAAGCAAGGACCGTGGTGCAATCTCAGCCACCCCTGGGGACAGGAGGCATGAGCACTTACCAGAAAATCTGCAGCCAGAGCTCACACTGTGTTCTGCAGAAGTTCCTCCATCCTTGGGCTTGGTTTTATTTCTGTACATCATCAAAGCTCCTGGTGCCCATGGAGACAGAAATGTGTGCTTAGGTGAGAGAAGGGGTTCAGGAGATCACCCTCCTGCCTGGATCCCCTCATGCTGGGAAGGAGCTGAGTGCACACGGCAGCTTCTCTCCAGGTCAGAGAAGTCAATCAGAAAATAGATTCTTTGCTTCTGTTGTCCAGAAAACTCACAAATTAAAAGTTTAGAACTCCCAACTCACATTTTAACTGCAAAAATCAGTCATAAGCTCGGGGTTTCCTATTCTTTTGACAAAGTATTTTTCTCCAACATCTTTAACTAATACATACAAGCATAACTATTTTTGTTATTTTTGGTATTCTGACCTTGCAAAAACTCAAGACAAAAATGTCTGCTCAACCATCTTTATTTCTTCTTGTGGCTCTCTGGTCTGTGAAATTGAAGGGTTGCTCTACGGCCCAGTACTGCTGCAATTTATCTGTTTAGAGAGAAGTGTCATTTAATCTGTGCTTTGAAGAACAAAGCAGAACACACAAAAAATTACATGGACTGTGCAAAGAGATTAAAAAGGGAGAAAATAGGACAAAACAACGTAGGTCAAATTTGGGACATAATCCAATATTGTGAATTTGTGGTTATGGGCACAAATGTTTCCTCTTTAAAATCGGTAATTGTGTCTGAGAGGGGCTGGCGTGTTTGTCAGCCAGCCTCTTGCTGCAGTGACAGTTCCCCATATAGCACACACTTACCATCTAAACCACACCATTAAATGTCTTCACCTCACAACTGCCCACACACACAGGACTCCTCTCACAGAAAAGGGGGCCACTGAGAGCAGTGTGACTGTGCACAGAGTTAAAGCACAGGGGTGAGCTACTGCGAGTTCTTCATTCACCAGCCCTTTATCCCTACAGGCACAAACCCTTATGTTTCTAATTAAATTAACTCATTTATACCTGTGGGAAAATCCCAGCCCAGTATCACAGAGTGCACTGCGCAAGCCAGTACACTAACATTCATAACAACTGATGCGTTAACTGGGATTTGAATAGAATCATTTAGGCATTAATAACATTTCCATCTCTGGATGAAGATCAAGCCTTTTCACTTCCGTGCATTTTGACATCCTTTAGCAACTGAACATATTCCTAACAGAAATCTTAGTAAAGCCAACACACCAAGCATTTGTTTGCATAAATACAATTGGAACCTGGGGATAAAATTAGTGCTATAGAACTGTGAGAGTCTAGCATAATCAAAAGAATCTTAACATTTAGAATATATATTCTTAACTAGTACACATATGAAACGGCTGAGACAACGATTCTCCCAGGCCAGTACCCCCCCACCTTCCACAGAAGCTTTAGGAGGAAAACTAAAGAAACTGTCTAGATAAGAAGCACATCCTCAGGAGATCACATACCAAACCCCTAAGCAATTACTTGTGCTCAGAAACAAGAATTCCTTATTTCCATGTATCTCAAAGCAAGTATAGCATTTAAGAGGATTGTGTTTTACAAAGATTTCTAGAAAACAAATCATCTGTGTGACTCCACATAGGAAGTAGAGGAAATAATGCAGCTGCTGGCTCACGACAAATAAAATATCTTCTGTAGTTACTAGCAAAATGTGTCATCCAGGGTTATTTTTCAGAGCTACTACAGTTCACAATATGGTCTCATGAATGGCTCCACCAGCATGAGGAGTGGGTGCAAGGGGAGAAGTGGGATCACTTCTTTCAAACGATTTAATTAGAATTACAGGCTGGGATAAATAACAGAATTTCCCTGCCTGCTTCTTTTTAACATTTCCATATACTTTCATTTTTTGGCTCTAATCTTGCAAGCAGCCATTGCTTTGGGCAAGACCAAAGGCTGATCCTGCCCTGCATCTGCTTGGATAGTGGCCAGTAGCCAGAACGATGGGGAAAAAGCAAAAGAAATATGGCAAGCTTAAAATGACCCTTCCTCCATCATCTTCCATTAACCAGTAGTTTAGAATCCTCACGCAGAACTTGCTAAAACTGTGAAAGAATCATATCAGAAGTATTGCTCCTACAGTTCACTGCTACTTGGAAGAGAGTTTTAAGGGGAAAAAACACATAAATATGTATAAAAGATCTGATCAGAGAAAGGCACCATCATATAGCTGCAGTAATTATTGCAGTTCAAATACGTGCACAAGCTGTCATATACACAAATACAGCTGTATTTCACCAGTCTGTAGGAATTACTGAAAAAAAAAATAGCTTGCAAAAAACCTATACAGAGGGAAAAATAGTCGGGGTAAGCAGCCCCAAAGTAGTGGAAGGATCATACTCTAGAGGCACTCAAGCTTTAGCAATCTGGCTGCTGTCCCAGAGGGACTCATCACCCACACCACCTAGGTCAAACTGACAGCACAGATACTAGGGAAACTTCTCTCCCACGCAACGGCTATTAAACAATGATCAGTCTAGCTGCTTATCCAGAAAGATTCAAAAGATCTATCATGTAAAATAAAACCTCATTGTTCCCAGCTTTTAATAATAGTTCTCTGAAAAGCATCTCTAATGATCGTGACCGCACAGGCTTTACAGGAGAGCAAATCATGGAGGACAGACCATACGTCTTTGCCCTGGGAAAAGCCATGGAGCGTTTCTTCCTGGCCCCAATGATCAACTGGAAAAGCAACTTTGGTTTGGGAGCAGCTGGAGAGAGAAAAAAAGAGGAGAATATCACAAAGGTTTTCAAACCATAGTTGCTATGAAACTGTTGTCTTAGAAGTATCTGCTTGCTACTTACTGCAGTACAGCAGCTCTCAAGGCTCTCAGATGCAGAAAGACTTCCAGCACCACCAGGAACACGCAGAATCACGTAACTATCTGTCTTAATGGTAACTCTTCCCTTGCCTTCCTCTGCCTCCTAAGAACTAATGCCCTGGGGTTTCTTCCAGTGTTCACCCTAAAGCCTTCCTCAGCAGAATGTACACTGACATATATAAATAGGAGCAGGCACATGCAACATCAACTGATACTGATATTCTGGGATATTAGTGAAAAAGGGAACAAGGGAACCCTGTAGAACTTGCCTTCACCAGCTGCCCTTCGTTCTTTTAATTATTTTTTTTCCTACTCATGTATAAATAGTGCTTTAATGGTTTCCTTGGGACAAACTATTCTGATAAATGTTTATGGAGTTAATAAGGAATTCCCTGCTCTGTGAGTAGGTAGATGTTTAGACAGTTTGATACTGGAAACATTATACAGCCTGTGCTGTAGCAGTTCCTAGGAAAGTTTGATGCAAGATCAGTTTCCTGCTCCAGTCATATCACATTGCAATTTATAGCAGTGACCATGAGGTAGCAGCTCCAAGGAAAGCAGCCTGCAGAAAACAAAGGGCATGTCACTGCAAATAGTACCTTTCTCCAAGCACCAGTTTGCAAGCTTTTGGGGTTTGTTTTGATGAAGGCTTTTAGGGGTTTTTTTCTCTTTTTTTTTTTTTTTTTTAATTAGACAACAGAAAGGATAAGAGACCTCAAACCCTCCCACTTACTTGTAGCAGAATGATTGGTAATACCTCTCAGTCCTTAACCCAGACCAAGAGTTTTTTTTTTTTTTTTTTTTTTATTTTAATTAGACAACAGAAAGGATAAGAGACCTCAAACCCTCCCACTTACTTGTAGCAGAATGATTGGTAATACCTCTCAGTCCTTAACCCAGACCAAGAGTCCACTGCATGAGGTGCTGTAAAAGCAACAAGGTCCTTAACCTTCACAGAAGCCACCTTTTCCTGCTTACCTGCAAATATCATCCAGAGGTAGTTATTTTGCATCCTGAATCCCAAGCTCTGCAGGAGAGACCTAATGTTTTTTCCACTGCTGCAGATGCTCAAGACCTTCATCCAAGCTCTCTTCAGGGCCTGATTCAACCGAGCAATACACTGCCTAGTATTGCTAGTAAATAAGAAAGTTTTATTAGAACAACCCCCACCCCCACCCTGGACCAACAGTAACATGAAACAACATTTCCCCATCAATGCTGTTCAATCACCATTCAAACAGGAAACAAAACAAGAATTTCATTTTGAAGTAGCATTTTATTTTCTATTAGGTTTGTATACAGAGCTTCAGCCTAGTTCAGACAAACTGTGCACTGCAGTAGCTGTAGGGACACAGGTGCTTGCATGCTGTGCCTTTGCAATGCCTCCTGGGTTGGGTTGGCAGGGCAAGGTTTTGGTAGTGGCATGGGGCAGGGGGTACAGGGGTGGCTTTTGTGAGAAGACACAAGAAGAGCCTGTCTGACAGAGCCAATGCCAGCTGGCTCCAAGACAGACCCGCACCTGTCCATAACTGAGTCCATCAGCAACAGTGGCAGTGTCTCTGGGATAATGTATTTAAGATGGATGAAAGAAACCTGTGCAACTGCAGCTGAAGAGAGGAGTGAGAATGTGTGAGAGAAACAACTGTGCCAGCACCAAGGTGGGCAGGAGGTGCTCCAGGTGCTGGAGCTGAGCCTCCCCCTGCAACCTGTGGTACAGAGATCCACCTGCAGCCTGTGGAGAATCCCATGCTGGAGAAGTGGAATGCCCAAAGAAGGCTGTGACTACATGGAAAGCCCATGCTGGGGCAGGTTTGCTGGCCAGTGACTCCGTGGGGAACCCATGCTGTTGGAGAAATTTGAGAACTGTCTCCTGTGGGAGGGACGCCACAAAGGAGCAGGAGAAGAGTGTGACGAAACCTCACCATGAGGAGGAAGGAGTGGCAAGGACTGATGAACTGACCACATTCCCTGTCCCCCTGCACCTTTGTGGAATAGAGAAAATCAGGAGTAAAGCTAAGCCCAGGAAAAATGGAGGGTGGGAGGAAAGTATTAAGATCTGGGTTTATTTCCCATTATCCTACTCTGATGTGATTGGTAATAACTTAATTTTTCTCCATGTCAAGTCTGTAATTGGTGATCAATCTCTCTCTATTCTTATCTTGACCCATGAGCACTTTGTTTTATTTTCTCTCCCCTGTCCAGCTGAGGAGAGGAGTGATGGAGCAGCTTTGGTGGGGACCTGGTCTCCAGCCAGGCTCAACCCACCACACCACCGCCTCTACACAGCACCACTTTACACGCTTTTCAGAACACCAAAGCAGTGAAGTAGTATTTGCACTAAAAAATTGCATTATAATAGCAAAAAATGTGTAAACCTTTTTAGTGTTACTCAAATAGAGCATCTACCTTGAATACTGGGCCACATCCCTACAAGATAATGCATGTTATGGGAGAGCTCTCTGAACAGGGCCTTGTTGTGCCTGTAAGCTACACTAAAGGCTGCTATGAAGTCCCCCAGTGCATTCTGCAAAACCCCTACTCAGCCTTTGAGCTGAGGGCCAGTTCTGTTTTGACCAGCATAGTCTAGATATCCACATGCAAGTGGCACCAAAGGAAGAATTCGTCCAAACCATGGCTGATATTTGTATTTCAGCTTCATAAAATACGTTCTTGGTGTTGGCTCTTGGTGTTGTTCTCTGATAATTCCAAGTGGGCAAAACTTTCAGAATTTTTTCAAAGTGACCTCTGGTTGTGGTCACCTGCCTTAATACCTTAGGGATCAGACTTTCTCTAGGAGACAACACAGGAAACTGTTAAATCGCACCAGGGAGCTCACTGCTGTTGAAACCAGACAGTGTGAGCCAGGTTTTTAGAGTACTGAGAAATCTACAATCCAGTTTTTTATCTGAAAGTTTAAATTTTAAAAGTTTACCCTAGAGCTCTGTATTGCTGGATCCTCTGTTGGAGGATACTCCATAAGTCAGAACTCCAGCTGTTTGGGCTGTGGCTGCATCAGCGCTAGATTTGATCAGTCACAATGCTGAAAGCCCTCCATTGCTCGCTGTTCCACGGTCTCTTCCTCAAGCACCTGTTCCAGTAAGACCGGTTTGCAAATTGGAGGTTAAATGTAGTCCAGAAAAGGTCCAACAATCAATGCATACTGTACTCTTGTAGAGATTTAAATTGATTTCAGGCTTTTTTTGCCTGTAAATTAATTTCTATTTTAAATAGCTTGATTGAACCTGGATATGTGGGTATTTAAACTTCCCTTAAAAGTTCCCTTGTAAACCAGAGTTTTGGATTTCATTTCTCTTAGTGGCATAGCAGGTAAAGAGGAGTGAGAACACCCATTTGATATTATCTAGGGAAGTTAGAAATGAGCATAATGAACACAGCCTCACTGCTTTTCTGTTAATCCACCCTCAATGCCTGCCTACACAACAGCAGCGGAGTGCACCGTCTTTCCCTGCAGCATTCACCCCACTATGGAAGAAATAATGGCTTTTGTGCTTTCTGTACTCTCAGATCCTGACAATTCATGGTCAGACATACTCACACACACCAGTGCCTGGTCTGGGTCTCCCATCACAGCCAGGTTTCTGGCACAGCTTTAATAAACTATCAAACTACCCATTTTGAAAGCAAGATAAGGAGGAGGAAGAGAAGAGGTAAGTAGGAACTATTTCATGAACTTCATAAATCAAGAAAACAGGTCACAATTCTATCCAACCAAGCCTACAATCTTCCTCAAGATGCACAAAAACTATTCAAAGCCTAAATACTCAATAAATTCCAAACCTGCACAGGCAGGCAGGTTTCTTCTCTCTGTGGGAGCTTAACGAGGGTCTCACTACGTTGCTTACACTTTGTTTCCATGCACAAGAAGTCTCTGAGAGGTATTTATTCCATTCACATGAAAAAACAATTTCATGTACTTGAAAGTCAAAAAGGATGGCAGCACAGAAAGTTTTCTTCATTACAAAGTGTTTTTCCATCAGGCAATTATTTATAAGAACTTTTGTTAACACTGGAGTTGAGGCTCTGGAACAAAGTGGATATATTGTTTACTAGCTTTGCCAGTCAATCTTCTCTTACAAAACCTCTCCCTTCCCCCTCTCCTTTTCCAGCCAAGTCAGTCCCTTGCATAGCTCAAGAGTTTCCTTTGTCACCAAGATCTCCTTTTCCACAAATTGTCCCTTGAATAATGCCATCTTCAATGTAGTGGCCCGAGGTATCCGTGCTCCTGCAGAGAACTGTTGAGGGGATCCGAGATGACCGTCTCTCCTGGCTCTTATCCTCAGAGGAGCAGCAAATCATCCTTTTCATGGTAGCCCACATCTCATCATCTTTGTAGGAATAAATTATTGGATTCATGACAGAGTTCAACAGGGCCAGGAGAAGAAACCACCTTTTAACATGCTGAATCCCACAGTCAGTACAGTTCAGGCCATCAAGCAGTAAGACGACCAGGCCAGGGGTCCAGCAGACAACAAAGGCACCTAGAAATATAGGAGACAATAAAAAGAAAACCAAACCTGACTTCAAACTTCTAGGGTTTTGGAGTGTTTAACATCTTACAAGATTATTGAGTTTATCAAAATTCTACACAAAAATTATAAAAGCAGGAGAGGACAAAATTCTAATGACAGTAGAAAGATTATATCTGCTACAGCTTCTCTGCCAAGCCCCGAGCAGGAGACAGGACAGCCCTCAGAAGACTGCAGGGAGCAAGAATCTGAACTGCTGACAGCATCAACTCAAACACGTGTGGGAAAAGGTCATCACAACAGTGATTTATCCATGCTGATAAATAAACAAGAGCTCTGGATCATTTAAAAGCAGAGAACTGGCACTTGAACACACACTTCCTCTGCTCATCTCTCCTATGTACTGGAGGAGAAGACATCAGGTGGTTCACTTCCACCACTGCTGTAATATGATCTAAAGGGACAAGTCTCCTGCCACCCTACAGCTGACTCTGCAGTGCCAATTAATTAGACAGGTGTCACATAATCTAAATGTGTCCTGGGTGGGAACCCACAGCTAGTGTAGCATGCATGCCACTGCCTACAATGCACAAGCACTGTCGGCTCCCCAGTCAGAGCTGAGCCCACCTCCTTCCACTGCTCCATCCCAGCTCTGCATGCTGAGCCTTGAGACACAGTGATTTGGCTGCAGGAAAAAATTCAGTTACACAGGAAAAGAGAGAAGGAAACAGATGAGTTAGTGAAGGTGAAGTGAAGGATGGAGCAGTCAGGACAAAAAAATGAAGGGGTAGGAAAGAAAACAAAATCAGAACACATAAGTATGAGGAGGTAAGCGTATAGTGGTGGGGGAAGAGAAAACTCTGTGAGAGAGGCCAAAAAAAAAATTAAAGGGAGAATAAGGGAGAGGAGATCATAGACTGGACACAAAGAAAGCATTAAAACCACAGCTTAAAACTTAGTTCAGTATTGCATTTGCACCTTCCCATGTTCCTGCACACCCACACCATAACTGAGGATGAGGAGGGGGAATATCACTACCAAATGCAGCCTCGGCCACAAGTTGGAGAGGGGCCCTGGACTGCCCCATCTACCCCTTGGTCTCCCTCCTGCACTGCACCCCATGATCCCTTGCCCAGAGCCCAGGGAAGGAGTAGCCATATGCATGATAATACTAACTTAGCACAAGCCACAATTGCTGTCTGACATACAGAAATAGAAAATTACAACTCTGCCCAGCCATCACAGTTTGAACAATGTACCAAGGAAATTCCAATCACTTATCACAGCAGAGTTTCCCCATTTTGGAGCTTAGAAAAAAATAATTCAACAATAATAGCATCTACATGCCTAAAAGCTCTGCTGGGGTGTGGGTATCTGTTCAACACTTCTGGTAGAACAAGCAAGTCCACCTCATCTTTTAAAAGCTGCTGCTATTCCCATATCCAAGCTGTGGAAGCCAGCAGTGGATCACAGCAGGAGCCAGGCAGTGCCAGAGCCAGTGCTCAGCAGCACCCCAGCCACCCCAGCAGCTCTGCTGCACACACGGGCTGGTGTCAGCAGCTCTGACACTTCTCCCCACCGAGCACTGAAGTGGGCATTGCCCATATGACAGGCAGGCCATAATGGTATTTTAAGTGGATTTGTGTGATTGAGCAAGCAGTAGGATTGCTGGAGAATGTGTCCAGGACAAGGTATTGTGGATCTTGCTGCAACTTTGAGCTCCTGGACTACAGGCAAAATTCAACCAAGTGATTTACTCTGTTCTAGGCAATATTGAACAGAGAGGCAAGAGACCACTTTCTTCAGAAACTGAAGTTTCTGCTGTACCAAGATTTTTGTGATGCTAAGTACTAATTTCATGGTGTTAGTTTTGAGATACTGGTTAACATCAGTAACATTCCTCCATTTCCCAGTGGCATCGGGAGCTGCATGCTTCTACCACAACACTTGTTTTCCCTGGTCAGTCTCTGTTTTACGCACTGGTTTGGCTCCTGCATGCTGAGTAAGCAGTTGTGAGCAGGGCACCAGCTCTCTCTTATCTACAGTGGAGAAAACACTGCACAGATTTGCTGTCCTGGGGTTCACCAGCAAATCCCAACAGTTTTAACAAGAGCTGGAACCTAACCACCCAGACAATACTGTGCCTAGTTAAGTGTCTCAGCAAGTATTTGGACACAGAGCTTTCACTACTGACCAAGGGTCACTGGCAAAGCTGCCAATCCACCAAGTCCACACAGAAACTGAGATGGTAACAAACCTTCCTTACAACAGATGCTGAAAGCATTTTGACTACTTGTACCACAAGGTGTGCAAGGTCCAACCATGCTTTTATAGAAATCAGCAGGAGAAGAAAGAGACCCCAAAAGCCACATTTAACAAAAGACACAAAAATATCTCCTTCAAACAGAACGCAAGATTTCAAGCAGGATTAGTCCACGAACTCCTAGGATATATCCCTGTCTGCCTATACAAGCAAAATCCTTAAAGGTTTCAGCTGCAAAAGTAAGGGAAGATAAGACATCTGCAGGCATGTCTCCACACATTTCCCATGACTGAAAACAAGGACGAGGCAATGCAGTGACAGTGTCCGAGTTACTGGAAAATGCTTTCACAGGCCTGCTGTTTTGACTCCATCAAAAACACATTTTGCTCTTAGGACCACAAAGATGAAAGTGAGGCACATCTAAGACTCACAGCCTTGCTCAGATTTTGTTATTTTTACCACTAAGCTTTCAGAAGAAACCATGGTTAGGCATAAAAATATACCTTAGTCTCAGCCCTTTGGCAATTTTCTTGTTTGCAGAATATTTATCCCATAGGAGCTCCCCTCCCTGACAAAGTGCCACACTGCAAAGATAATTTAACTTCTGGGACTCTTTAAAATTCACACAAGTGACATGAAATACAGCCTGGCTGCCACATACATTAGAACAACTCAGAGTCTTTGCACTAGATTATGGGAGATCAGGTGTCACAATGCCTAAAGGTTAGTTTGAGGGTTTTCCATTAGATTTAACTATGGAATTTCTTGTAGATTACATCATCTCTGCTTAAAAATTAATTCCTGTGGAGCTGGAAGCACCATGAATGCTTCAATAGCATAATTTCATAAACCCTTGCACATCAAGGCTATCCCTGAGCGTGCCAACACTGAGAGAAAAAAAAGCACAGTAGGTTCCAGCTGCCTTTGCCACATGTGCATTAAAAGAGCAAGTCACCAATTAAACTCTAAATTCACTGAAACTGAAAATCATCCACCCCAAAGCTGCTATTTC